>NW_016918948.1:0-1386 GCF_001483705.2 Eufriesea mexicana
CATACATCCATACATATACGCACGCATGCATCCATAAATCCGTACACCAATCGACCCACAACACAATCCATTCACAAATCCACCCATCGATACAGCCATCCATCCATACATACGTACATCCGAACATCCCTCCTGACACACATCCAGCCATCCATACGACCACCCATACACAAATCCATCCATCCATACAACCATACATATATACATCGATCCATACAGCCATACATACATACATCCATACAACGATACATACATCCATATATACATCCATAAATCCATACATATACACAACCGTCCATCCATACATCCATCCATACCATTCATACGTCCATACATCCACACAACCATACATTCAAAAATCCGTCCAACCATACAAGCATACATCCATATATGCATCCACACATACATCCATCCGTCCATACAGCCATCCGTCCATACATCCACACATACATCCATCCTTCCATACAGCCATCCGTACATACATCCATCGGTCCATACGTACATCCATACATACATCCATCCATCCATACAACCGTCCTCCAATCCATCCATCCATCCATACAGCCATGCATACATCAATACATTCATCCCTCCATCCATACATCCATACATATGTACATGCATACATCCATAAATCTGTACATCATTACATCCATCCATCCATATAGCTTACCATACACACATACATCCATACATCCGTCCATCCATCCATCCAGCCATCCACCCATTCTTCCGCCCAAACTTTCAAACATCCAGACGACCATACATCAATACATTCATACAAACATACTTCCAATCATCCGTCCATCCGTCCAACCATACCGCAATCCATCCATACATCCATCCATACATACATCCGTACATTCTTCTCTACATACATCCATACGTTCATCCATCGATCCATACAACCATCCATCCATACATCCATCCACCAATCCAACCAGCCATCCATACATCCATACATACATCCACCCATGCATACATCCATACATATATACATAAATACATCCATACATCCATACATCCATTCATTCGTCCATCCTTACATCCACACATACAAAATCCATACATCCATACATCAATACATTCATACATACATACATCCATACATCCACACATCCGTACACACATCCATCCACATATCCATCCATCGATACATCCATACATCCACACTCCCATATACCCATAAATCCATCCATCCGTACTTCCATCCATCGATACCACCATCCATCCATTCATATGCACCTCCTCACATTCGTTCATACATACATCCATACATCCAAACATTCATGCATCCAAGCATCTCCACATCAATACATCCATACATCCATATAGCCATCCGACCATACACCCATCCATCCATACATCCATACAGCAATCCATCCA
>NW_016918949.1:0-679 GCF_001483705.2 Eufriesea mexicana
TTACGTTAGCATGGGTTATGTTTGGGTAGCTTCGACCTTTCTGCTATACACAGACATTGTATTGAATTCTGCGTCCCACTCTCCTGTTATATCTGCTGCTTGGCGGCATGGAGGCCGGCAATAGTGTTCTAGGCATGTTAGGCTGTGTTAAGTTACGTTCGTTTGTGTTACGTTAGGTTAGGCTAGGATGGGGTAACTTTGGCTTTGTGCTATGCACTGTTATTCGGTGGATTCCTGCGATCTTCGTTGCTCCACTGTACTCAACTCGTCCCTGTGGAGGCCAGGAATGGCAGTCGTGGCACGATGGGTTGCGCTAGGTAACGCTTGGCTAGGTTAGGTGAGGTTAGGTATTGTTAGGATGCCTTTAACTTTTTTGCTATACGCAGCTATTCTGTGCATACATGCGCTCTGCCTTGGCTACGCGGAGGTCAGGTGTTGTGGTCTCTGCACGTTAGGCTGAGTTACGTTGCGTATGGTTAAGTTACGTTTGGTTGAGCTATGAGAGAATAGCTTCGACTCTTGCGCTATACACTGCTTTCGGTGGATGTCTGCGCGCTACTCTGCTCTTCTATACTCTACTAGTCTCCGGGTATGCCAGCAATTGCGGTCGTGACTTGATAGGTTGTGCTTGGTTACGTTCGTTTACGTAAGGTTAGGTTAGGTTTGGTAGGGATGCCCA
>NW_016918950.1:0-1012 GCF_001483705.2 Eufriesea mexicana
ATTTAACATAATGTTGACCACCTTTCTAAGATATCTGATTAATTTCTAATATAATTTTTATTGTAATCGGTATAATTAAACCTGCTGTTGCTGATGACAGTACTATACATGTAGGATCGGGGTGGGTGGATTGGCTAAAGTAACGTTGCTTTACTGCTTCTTAAAATACAATAAGCTTATACTTATATTATCGCCACGAAACTAAAGACTCGCTACAGGTACGCTCGACTTTTACTTGTTAGACGCTATCTTGAAGACCGTGAAGGACTCTCCTCGTCCGCGCTCTTGCACCCTTATTTAAACCGTTCATCCTCCTCATTCATACAATTTTATTCCTGTACTTCTAATTTATGTAAACAGTAATCAGCATCTCCTTTCTCACGCAACCTCGGTGAGCCAGGCACTTCAACCACTCTGCACGCATCCTTAAACTTTCACTCGATTCTACCATAAATGATACTTGCAGTCGATCCTTGCGCACATGGCCACTTTCATTCTAAGTCCAGACACACTCGACATTTACCAGAGCCACACTAATTCCATTCCCACATACATATTAAAATTAAAATAATTTATATAATTTTAAAAAACAATTTTATTTCTGTACTTCTAATTTATGTAAACAGTAATCAGCGTTTTTGTCTTTACTATCTAGAGCTGCTATTAAATTAATACTCATACATTATCTTGAATTAGCATTATTTTCTTGATAAAAAGTTTATAAATCTGAAAATGGTGGTTTTTCTTTTAAAACATAGAAATTTGAGGATTGAATAACTGAAACGCTAGAATTTAATGGTACTCGACTAAATAACAACTCATATTAATGATATAATTAATCTAATTTTTCTTAAAATGGTAAGTAATTTTTGTATTTTTACTAGAAGTAGTTCCTACTTCTTTTCAATTATCTTTACTTGGATCTGGCGGAGCTCCCTTTAATACAATATGAAAAGTATTTTCTTCTAATGGAGTTATTTTTAAAGATTCGCTAGTAACATTTAAATGTTTT
>NW_016918951.1:0-260 GCF_001483705.2 Eufriesea mexicana
TCGTCAGTTGAATGTTGGTAATAATATTTTGTTGATAGCATCGACCGGAGCGAATATCGTCCTCTAAGTCGGTCCGAAGCGACGCGACTGGCGTTCGTCCCCTTCGGCCGGTTGGAAGCGATACGACTGGGATCGTCCCTTTCGGTCGGTCCGAAGCGACACGACTGGAGTTCATTCGTTAATAACTCGATGAATAGCGTTATGACATATAAATATTTTTACACTTTTCAACATGGTTTCTTCCATTCTAACTTATTACA
>NW_016918952.1:0-506 GCF_001483705.2 Eufriesea mexicana
CATCCAGCTGGAAAATTCAATTTTATTCACATTTCCGACTAATGTCGTAGCGAGCCATCTTCCCTACATACATAAGGAGGAAAGAATCTATTGGCGTGCTATGGGCATTGCAAAGCTATAGAATACGGCTGGAAAATTCAATTTTATTGACATTTTCGACTAATATCGTGGTGAGCCACCTTTCTTGCATATATAAGAATGAATAATTCAATTGGCATGCTGTAGCATATGCAGTGATACTGAATGTGGTTGGAAAATACAAATTTATTGACATTTTCGACTAATACCATGGCGAGCTATTTTTCATTCATAAATAAGGAGGAAGGATCCAATTGGGGTGCTATAACCGTCGCAATGCTATAGAATATGGATGGAAAATTCAAGTTTGTTTACATTTTCGACTAATATCGTGGTGAGCTAACTTTCTTACTTTCTTTCATAAATGAGGAGGAAGGATAATATTGGCGTGCTATAGCCATTGCATTGATATAGAATGTGTTTGGGAA
>NW_016918953.1:0-877 GCF_001483705.2 Eufriesea mexicana
GAACTAACCCAACCAAACCAAACGTAGCGTAACTGTACAGAGCGTGCCGCGACCACATCTGCCTGCCTCCACAGAGCGGGGCAGGATACTGTAGAGCACAGTACATCACAGGAATCCGCCGGATAATAGTGTACAGCACGAAAGTTAAAGACGCCATAGACTAACATAACATTATCAAACGTAGCCTAACTCAACATAGCGTCACGCGAACGTTACTGTCCACCACAGGGCCAAGCATAATATAGTAGAACACATTCGAGTGCAGAAATCCTGCGAAGAGCAGTATATAGCGCGAAAGTCAAGGATAACCTGTACGAGCTTGGCATAACCAAACATAGCCAAACGTAACTTAACCTAGACTAACGTGACCACCATTGCTGGACTCCCCAGCGCCAAGCAGATCATGCTAGAGCACACTGTACCGCAGAAATCCACCGAATAGCAGTTTGTAGCACAAAGGTCAAAGCTATCCTCTCCTAACCCATCCAAACATAGCATATGCGTACGTAACGTAACACAGCCTAACCTGTCACGACCGCTATCGCTGTCCAAAGGCGAGCTAAGAAGAGCATAGCAGAGCGACGTAGAACACAGGAATAGCCCGAATAGCAGTGTATATCTGAAAAGTCAAAGTTCTCCTAACCAAACAGAACGTGCCTTAACCGAGCCAAGCGCAATCTAACTCAAACTGTCGTGGGACGACCACTACTCCAGGCCTCCTGTGAGTGGAGCAGAGCATAGTGGAGCAATCTAGAGCGCAGAAACCTACCGAAGAGCAATGTATAGCGCAAGAGTCTAAGCTACCTCATTCTATCCTAAGCAAACGTAACATGATCTAACGTTATCCATCTCAACCTAACGTGCCGAGACCACTCTC
>NW_016918954.1:0-5020 GCF_001483705.2 Eufriesea mexicana
AGGCCAGCAATTGTGGTCCCGGCAAGTTAGGGTTAATCAGGTTATGTTCTGTTAGTTAAGGTTAGGTCAGGTTATGTTACGATAGTTTCGAGTTTTGTGCTATACACGGCTATGCAATCAAATTCTGTGCTATAAGGGGCTCTAGTACATTCTGCTTTGCTCCGGGGAGGCGAGTAATGGTGTCCGACGCAAGTTGGCCTGGGCTATGTTACGTTTGGCTTGGTTAGGGTCGGATAACTTTGACTCTTGCGATATGAACCACAATACTATGTACTTCTGCGCATTACTCTCCTCCCATACATTCTGCTTGGCCCTGGGGAGGGCAGCAATAGTGGACACCGCACGTTGGCTTGGGATATGTTAGGATAGGACAGCTTCGCCTTTTGTGCTGTACACTGCTGTTCATAGGATTGCTGCGCTCTGTTGTGCTCTAATATTTTCTGCTCGGCTCTGGGAAGGCCAGCAAGAGTGCCGTCTACACGATAGGTTGAGTTCGGCTACGTTTTGTTAGGTTAGGTTATGTTATGTTTGCGTTAGGTTTGGGTAGCTTTGACGCTTCTGCTATACTCTGCTCTCCGGTGGATTGCTGTGCTCTACTGTGCTCCAATAATTTGTTCCTGGCTCTGGGGAGACCCTCAATAATGGCCTTGACACAATAAGCTGAGTTCGGTTACGTTTGATTAGGCTAGCTTTTTCATGCCATGTTAGTGTAGCTTTGACCCTCCTGTTATACGCTGCTATTCGGTGGATTTATGCAATCTATGTTGCTTTCACATGCTCTGCTTATCTCTGGGAAGGCCTGCAAACGTGGTCGCGAATCATTAGGTTGAGACAGGGTACGTTTGGCTATATCACGATTCGTCATGTTATGATATGATAGCTTTGACTTCTTAGATATATATGGCGCTGCTATTGATTTCTGCACAATACTCTCCTCCCATATGTTCTACTTGGCTCTGCGGCGTCCAGAAATAGGGGTTTCGTGACGTTAGGTTGAATTATGTTACGCTTTCCTATGTTACGCATGGTTATGTTAGGAAAGGATCGGTTTGCCTTTGGTACTGTACACTGCTATTCGGTGGACCTCTGCGTTCTGCTGTGCCCTAATATGTTCTGCCTGGCTCTGGGGAGGCCAGCAGTATAGGTCTCGGCTCGTTAGGTTTAGTTATTCCATGTTTGGTTAGGTTAGGTTATGTCCGGATACGTTATTATATCTTCGACCTTTGTGGCTTACGTTGCAATTTGGGGGCTTTCAGTGCTCTAGTGTGCTCTACTATACCCTGCTCGTATCTGGGGATGCCATTAATAGTGGTCGTGGCACGAAGGGTTTTGAGAGGATACGTTTGGTAATGTCACGATTGACTATGTTAGGTTAGGATATCTTTGGCTTTTGTGCTACAAACCGCAAGTCGCTGCATTTCTTCCGTCTACATCGCTCTACTATACCCCGTTCGTCTCTGGGGATGCCAGTACTAGCTCTCTCGGCGCGTCAGGTAGAGTTATGCTAAGTGTGGTTAGGTTATGTTGGTTTGGGTTCGGTTTGGATAGCTTTGACTTTCGTGGTATAGACTGTTGCTCTGTAGGCTTCTGCGCTCTGCTGTACTCTAATGTGTTCCGCTTGACTCCGGGGAGGCCAGAAACAGTGGTCTCAGCACCTTGTTCGAGACGTATAACGTTCAGTTATGTTACGTTATGTTATGTTATGATAGGGTAGCTTTGACTTTTGTGCTACACACTGCAGTGAGGTGGATTACTGCGCTCTATAGGCTTCCAGTATATTAAGCTTCGTTCGGGGGTGGCAAGCAAGGGTGTTCTCGCCGCGTTTGGTTTAGTTATGCTACGTTCAGTTGTGTTTCGTTTGGCTATGTTAGGATAGTTTACCTACGACTTCTGTGTTATGCACTGCGATTCTATGCACTTCTGCGATCTGCTCTCCTCTAACGTGATCTCCTTGTGTCTGAGGAGGGCCGCGATTCAAGTCTTGGCACGTTAGGAAGAGTTAGGCTACGTTTGGTTACGTTACGTTTGGTTAGATAAGGATCGGATAGCCACGACTTTTGTTCTATACACTGCTATACCGGGAACGTCTGCGCTTTACTGTGCTCTTCTAAGTTCTGTTAAGCTCCGTGGTGGCCAGCAATGGCGGTCTCGGCACGCAAGGTTGAGTCTGGTCACGCATGGCATGGCTATGTTCGGATAGGTTTGGATAGTATAGCCTCGACCCTTATGATATGCACTGCAATTCTGTGGATTTCTGCGCCCTACATTGCTCTATTATACTCTGCTCGACTCTCGGGAGGCCAGCAGTTTGGTCGCCGCACGTTAGCTTGTGTTACGTCACGTTTGGTTTGGTTCGGTTTGGTACGGTTAGGATTGGATAGCTTTGACTCTCGTGCTGTACACTGCCATAAGGTTGATCTCTGTGCTCTGCTGCGCTCTAACGTGCTCTGCTCGGCTCTGAGAATGCCTGCAATGATGGCCTCGGTACGTTAGTTTGAGTTAGGTTCCGCTTTACTTGGCTAGGTTCGTTTAGGTTTGGTGAGGGTAGCTGCGACTTTAGTGCTATACACTGCCGTTCGGACGATGTCTGCTCTGTACGTTGCTCCTCTAGCATCCGCTTTTTTCTGGGGAGACCAGAAACAGTGGTCGTGGCGCGTTTGCTTGAGTCCTGTTACGTTCAGGTCGGTAAGGGTAGGTTAAGTTTGGCTAGACTGGCTTTGACTTTTGTGCTATACGCTGCTATTCGGTGGTTCCCTGCGCTCTACTGTGATCTAATATCTTCAGCATCGCTCCGTCAAGGCCACCGATTATGGTCGCGGCACGTTATGTTGTGTCAGTCAAGCTTCGGTAAGGTAGGATAGGACTAAGCTTGGTCAGGTCAGCTTCAACTTCTGTGCTGTAAACAGATTTTCAGTGAAGTCCTGCTTGGCTCTGTGGATGCCAGAAATAGTGGTCGCAGCACGTCAGTATCGGTTAGGATACGTCAGCCTTGACTTTCGTGCCATAATCTGATTTTAGGCGGATTTCTGCACCCGACAGTGCCTTAATATTTTCAGCTTTGCTCTGGGAACGCCAGAAATAGTGGTCTAAGCCCGTTATATTGAGTCATATTACGTTCGGATACGTTGCGACTGGCTAAGATTGGTCATAGTAGCCTTAACTTTTGTGCTGTACAGTTCCGTTCGGTAGATTTCTGCGCTCTACTGAGTTCCAGTATGCCCTGCTTAGCTCTGGGGAGTGCAACAATAGCGGTCGCTGCAGGTTAGGTCAAGACAGGCTATATTTGGTTATGTTCCGTTGGTTTGGGTTAGGCCTGGGTATCTTAGACTCTTCTGACATACACTGTGATTAACTGGATCTCTGCAGTCTACCATCAACTAGTGTTTTCCGCTTGACTCTGGGGAGGCCAATAATAGTGGTCGCGGCACGTTAGGTTGAGTTAGATTAAGTTTAGTTATGTTACGGTTTGTTATGTTAGGAGAGGATAGTTTTGGCTTTTGAGCCATGGTCTGCTATTAGGCGGATTTCTGCTCCATTCAGCGCTTTAGTATTTTCAGCTTAGCACTAGGAAGGCCAGCAATAGCAGTCTCGGCACGTTATGTTGAGCCAGGTTACGTTCGCTTGGGCTTGGTTTGTCCATGTTTGGTCAGGACAGATTCATCTTCTGCAATGTACACTGCTATTAGGTGGATCCATGCGCTCTACTGTGCTATAGTATGTCCTGCTTGGCTCTGGGGAGGCCAGAAATAGTGGTTGCAGCACGTCAGGGTAGGTTAGGATACGTTCGGCTATGTTACGATTCTCTAGGCTAGGAGCGGATAGCTATGCCTTTAGTTCTATAGTCTGCTACCAGGTGGATTTCTGTGCCCTGCAGTGTTCCATTACTTTCGGCTTCGCACTTTCGAGGCCACATATTATGGTCGCGGCACGTCATGATGTGTCAGGCACGCTTCGGTTAGGTAGGGTTGGCTAAGTGTTGTCAGGATGGCTATATCTTCTCTGATGCACACTGCTGTTCGGTGGATTTCTGCGCCCTACAGCGCATTAGTATGCCCTGCTAGGATCTGGAAAGGCCAGAAGTTGTGGTCCCATCACGTCAGTGTAGGTTAAGATACGTCCGGTTATATTACGATTCTCTAGGTTAGGAGAGGATAGCTTCGACTTCAGTGCCATATTCTGCTATTAGGCGGATTTCTGCTCCCGACAGCGCCTTAATATTTTCAGGTTGGCTCTGGGAAGGACAGAAACAGCGGTCTCCGCCCGTTATATTGAGTCATGTTTCGTTCGGATAGGTTGGGTCAGGCTAAGATTGGTTAGTGTAGCCTTAACTTTTGTGCTGTACACTGCTATTCGGTAGATTTCTTCGATCTACTGAGCTCTAGTGTGACCTTATTGGCTCTGGGGAGGAAAGAAATTGTGGTCGCGGCACGTTAGGTTGAGTTAGGTTACGTTTGGTTATGTTACGGTTGGATATGTTAGCAGAGGATAGTTTTGACCTTAGTGCCATAGTCTGATATTAGGCGGATTTCTGTTCCCAACAGAGCCTTATCATTTTCAGCTTGGCTCTGGGAATGGCAGAAACAGTGGTCTCGGCCCATTATGTTGTGTCATGTTACGTTCGGATAGGTTGGGTCAGGCTAAATTTCGTCGGGGTTGCCTTAACTTTTATGCTGTACACTGCTATTCGGTGGATTCCTGTGCTCCACTCATCTCTACTATGTCCTGCTTGGCTCTGGGGAGGGCAACAATAGCTGTCTCGGCATGTTAGATTTAGTTATTCTGAGCTGGGTGAGGATAGGTGAGGCCTGCTTAGGTCTCGGTGTCTTTGACTTTTGTGCTATACGTTGCTATCTGCTAGCATTCTGCGCTCTATTCTGCTGTGCTATACACTGCTCGACTCTGGGGAAGCCCGCAATAGCGGTCAGGGCACGATAGGGATTGTTAGGCTACGTTTGTTAATGATATAATTGGTTAGGGTAGGTTAGGGTAGTTTCGACTCTTGTGCTATATACCGCTATTC
>NW_016918955.1:0-519 GCF_001483705.2 Eufriesea mexicana
GGGAAGGTAGAGTGCAGAAATCCATAGTAACGCAGTGTATATCTAAAAAGTCAAAGCTATCATTTGCTAACAAGACGAATCGTGACTTAGCCAAACGTACCCTGTTTCACCCTAACGAGTCGCGACCACTTTTGCTGGCCTTTCCAAAGCCAAGCAGAGCATGCTAGAACTAGTGTAGAGCGCACAAATCCACCGAATATCAGTGTATAACAGGAAAGTCAAAGCTACACTAACCTGGCATGACCAAACCTAGCCTTACCATACGTAACCGAACTCAACTTATTGTGTCAAGGCCACTATTGTGGGCCACCACAGAGCCAACAACAAATTATTGGAGCGCAGTAGAGCGCTGAAATCCGTAGCATTGTAGTGTAAAGCACAAAAGTCAAGTGTATCCTAAACTAAGCTGACCTAACCTGACCTAACCAAACGTGAGGTAACAGTAACGCAAACTAACGTGGCTGGACTTCTGTTGCTGGCCGCCGTATCGTGAAGCTGGACATATTACCGGGGAGTAGC
>NW_016918956.1:0-627 GCF_001483705.2 Eufriesea mexicana
GCATCTATACCTCGCACTTAGTCACCATACCTCAGACTTAGCACCTATACCCCGGACTTAGTCACCATACCTCAGACTTAGCACCTATACCCCAGACTTAGTCCCTATACCCCAGACTTAGTCCAATACCCCGGACTTAGCACCCATACCCCAGACTTAGTCCAATACCTCAGACTTAGCACCTATACCCCACACTTAGCACCTATACCCCAGACTTAGTCCCTATACCCCAGACTTAGTCCAATACCCCGGACTTAGCACCTATACCCCAGACTTAGTCCAATACCTCAGACTTAGCACCTATACCCCAGACTTAGCACCCATACCCCGGACTTAGCACCTATACCAACCCCGGACTTAGCACCTATACCCCAGACTTAGTCCAATACCCCAGACTTAGCACCTATACCCCAGACTTAGTCCCAATACCTCAGACTTAGCACCTATAGCCCAGACTTAGCACCCATACCCCGGACTTAGCACCTATACCCCAGACTTAGTCCAATACCCCAGACTTAGCACCTATACCCCACACTTAGCACCCACACCCCGGACATAGCACCTTTACCTCAGACTTAGCACCTATACCCCGGACTTAGTCCCTATACCCCAGACTTAGCACCTATA
>NW_016918957.1:0-503 GCF_001483705.2 Eufriesea mexicana
TCACAAAAATTGAAGCTACCCTTGCCAAACGTAACCCAATCCAACCAACCCGAACGTGGCCTGGTCCATCATAACGAGCCGAGACCACCCTTGCTGGCCTTGGCAGAGACAAGCTAAAAATATTAGAGCCCTGTAGGGCGCAGGAGTCCGCTTAATAGCAGAACACATCATTAAAGACAAAGCCATCCACTCCTAACCTAACCAATCGTAGAATGACCAAACGTAACCTAACTCAACCTAACATGCCGCGTCTACTATTGCTGGCCACCCCAGAGAGAAGCAGAACACACTAGTAGAGAGTAGAACACGAAAAGATGTATAATCGCACTGTATATCTGAAAAGTAAGAGTTACCCAAGTTAACCAAAGCCCACAGAGCATATGCAATCATAGCCTGACCCAAATTAACGTGCCGAGACCGCTACTATTGCCCCCATCCCTCCCCAGATCTAGCAGGACATACTAGAGCACAGTAGAGCGCAGAAATCCACCGAGGAGCATTGT
>NW_016918958.1:0-214 GCF_001483705.2 Eufriesea mexicana
GCGCCTAGCAAAGTATGGTAGTGCAGTCTAGAGCGCAGAAGTGCACAACACAGCAGATCATGTTACAAAAGTCGACGATACCCTAACTCAACCTAGCATAACCTAACCAAACCAGACGTAACATGACTCTACCTAACGTGCCGAGACAACAATTAATGACCTCCACAGAGCTAAGCAGAACAAATTAGAGCGCAGTAGCACGCAGGAATCCACC
>NW_016918959.1:0-698 GCF_001483705.2 Eufriesea mexicana
TAGAATCTTTACTCCTTATTTATGCAATAAAGTTAGCTCACCACGATGTTAGTCAAAAATGTCTATAAAAATGAATTTTCCAGCCAGATACTATAGCAATGCATTGGCTATAGCACGCCAATTGAATCTTTCCTCCTTATTTATGCAATAAAGTTAGCTCACCACGATGTTAGTCAAAAATGTCTATAAAAATGAATTTTCCAGCCAGATACTATAGCAATGCATTGGCTATAGCACGCCAATTGAATCTTTCCTCCTTATTTATGCAATAAAGTTAGCTCACCACGATGTTAGTCAAAAATGTCTATAAAAATGAATTTTCCAGCCAGATACTATAGCAATGCATTGGCTATAGCACGCCAATTGAATCTTTCCTCCTTATTTATGCAATAAAGTTAGCTCACCACGACATTAGTCGAAAATTTCGATAAAATTGAATTTTCCTGGAAGTTTCTATATCTTTGCAATGCCTACAGCACGGCAATAGAATCTTTCCTCCCTATTTATGCAGGAAAGTTAACTGACCGCGATAATAGTCGAAAATGTCAATAAAATTGAACTTTCCAGCCAGATTCTATAGCATTGCGGCGGCTGTAACACGCCAATTGAATCTTTCCTCCTTATTAATGAAAGAAAGTTAACTCACCGCGACATTATTCAGAAATGTCAATAAAATTGAATTTTCCAGCTTGATGCCC
>NW_016918960.1:0-5879 GCF_001483705.2 Eufriesea mexicana
GGAGAGCAGAAATCCGCCGCATTTCAGTGTAAAGCACAAAAGTCAAAGGTATCATGACCTAACATGGCCTAACCTAACCAAACCAAACATAGCGTAACTCAACATAATGTGCCGATACCACTATCGCTGTCATTCCCAGTGCCAAGCGGAACTTATTAGAGCACGGTACAGTGCAGGAATCCGCTGGAAGTCAGTGTATAGCGCAAGTGTCAGAGCTATCCTCCTCTAACCTAACCAATCGTAACACACACAAACATAGCCTAACTCAATCTGACGTGCAGCGACCACTATTGCCGTCCATACCATAGCCAAGAAGAATATACTAGGAGAGAGTAGGGCGCAGAAACCCTCCGAATAACAGTGTATGCAACGAAAGTCAAAACAATCCAAGCCAAACCCAAACTAACATAGCCCAACGAA
This sequence comes from Eufriesea mexicana, assembly GCF_001483705.2. NCBI lineage: Eukaryota > Metazoa > Arthropoda > Insecta > Hymenoptera > Apidae > Eufriesea > Eufriesea mexicana. The sequence goes on from NW_016918960.1 coordinate 421, forward strand.
ACGTTGCCTAACACAGCCTTACTTGGAGAGATCAAAATTGCTCTCCACCCTAGATCCAAGCAGAGAATATTAGATCACAGCAGAACGAAGAATTCATCTTGGTACCAGTATATAGCACAAAAGTCAAAGCTACGCTATCCTAACCTGACCAATCGTAACATAAGCAGACGTAGCGTGACACTAACTGACGTGCCACGAATGCTATTGCTGGCCTCACGAGAGCTATGCAGAGTATATGATAGCAATTTAAAACGCTGAAATCGTCCGAATATCAGTGTATAGCACAACAGTAAATGCTCTCCTGTCCAAGCCTAACCAGACCTAACCAAACAAAACGCAACACATCTCAACCTAACGTGACGAGAGCGCTGTACCTGGCGTCCACAGAGACAAGCAGAGTCCGATATCGCAAGGAAGAGAGCAGAAGTCCATAGAATAGCAGTGTGCAGCACAAAAGTCAAAGCTATGCTAACTCAACTCAACGTAGCATAACCTAGCCAAACGTAATATAACCCAAACCAACATGCCGCGACCACTGTTGCTGGCCTCCCGAGAGCCGAGCAGAACGTAGTAGACCAATGTAGAGCACAGAAGTCCACCGAATAGCAGTGTATAGCACAAAAAGCAAAGCAACCCTACCCTAACCTAGCCAAACGTAGCACAACCGGACGCAACATAACGCAGACTATCGTGCCGGGTCCAATACCGCTGCCCCCCACATAGCCATGCAGGATGTACTAGAGCACAGTAGAGGGCAGAAATCCGCCGAATTGAAGTGTAAAACAGTAATGGGGGAGATATCCTAACCTAAACTGTCCTAACCTAGCATAACCAATCGTAACCAATCCGAACTTAACGAGTCTAGCCCGCTACTCCTGGCCTCGCCATCGCCAAGCATGGCATACTAGAGGACAGTGGAGGGCAGAGGTCCACAGAAACATGGCCTACAGCTCCAAAGTCAAAGATATCCAAACCTAACCCAAACAAATCTAACCTAACCTAACCAAACGCAACGTAACAAAACCCAACGCGCCGCGGCCACTATTTTTGGAATTCCCAGAGCAAGGCGGGTCATACTAGATCACAGTAAAGCGCAGAAATCAACTGAATAGCAGTGTATAGCTGAAGAGTCCGAGCTTTCCTATCCTAGACTAAACAGACGTGACAAAGCCGAACGCAGTATAACACAATCTATCGTGCCGAGACCACAATTGCTGGCCTCCCCAGCACCAAGAAGAACACAATAGGGAACCGTAGAGCGCAAAACTCGCCAATCGTATCATAGCCACACGTAACCTAACGAAACCTAACGTGCCGTGACCACGATTGCCGGCCGCCTAAGAGACATTCAGTATATACTTGTGGATAGTGCAACGCTGAAGTCTATAGAGTCGCAATGTACGTCATAGAAGTCTAAGCCAACAGAACCTAGCCCAAACCAACGGAGCCCAACCAAACATAGTCTAACACGACATAACGTGCCAAGACCGCTATTGCTGGCCTCCACAGAGACAAGCAGAATATACTAGAGAACATTAGAGCGCAGAAATCAACCACATTGCAGTGTATAGCACAAAAGTTAAAGTTGTCCCAACATTACCTTACCCAACCTAACCAAACTGATCGTAGCATAACGCAACATAACGTGCGGAAACCACTGTTGCTGGCGTCACCGGGGCCAAGCAGAATATACTAGAGCAGAGTAGAGCGCAGAAATCCGCCTGATTGCAATGTATAGCACAATTGCCAAGGCTGGCCTCTTCTAACCTAACGTATCGCAACATATCCAAGCGTAACGTAGCTCAATCTAACGTCCCACAACCACTACTGCTGGCCTCCCAAGAGCCAAGCAGAGGCAATTTGAGCAATGTAGGGCGCATAAATCCACCGAATATCAGTGTATAGTACAAAAGTCGAAGCTACACGATCAAGACCAAGCCAAACGTAACATAACCAAACGTATCCTTACCCAACCTAACGTGCCGAGACCACCATTGCTGGCATTCCCAGAACCAAGCAGAGAATACTAGATCCCAGAAGAACGCACAAATCCACCGAATAGAAGTGTATAGCACAACAGTCAAATCCATCCTAGCCCAACGTATACAAATGTAACATAACCGAGCGTAACCAAACATAACATAGTGCAAAGCACAAACGTCATATATACCCTAACCCAACCTGACTTCATCTAACCTAGCCAAACGTAGCCTATCTGAAGGTAACGTGCCGCGACGACTACTGCTGGTCTCCCCACAAGGAGACAGAGCATATTAGAGGAGTTTAGAGCCCAGGGAGCCACAGAATCGCAGTGTATGGCACGAAGTCAAGGCTTCCCAGACCAAACCAAGGCTACCATTGCCTACACAAACGTAACACAACTCAGCCTAGCGTTCCGAGACCACTCTTACTGGCCTCCCCAAAGTCGAGCAGGGTACAGTAGAGCAACTTAGAGGGTAGAAATCCTCTGAATAGCAGTGTATATCGCAAAAGTCAAAGCGATCCGATCCTAACATATCCAAACGTAATACAGCCATAGGTGACATAACTTAACCTAACCAGACGAGACCGCAATTACTGGCCTCCCCGGAGGCATGCAGAGCATGTTAAAGCATAGCAAAGTAGAGTGGAGAAATACACCGAACAGCTGTCTATAGCACAAAAGTCAAAGCTATCGCCTCATAGCCTTACCAATCGTGGCATAAGCAAACGCAACTTAACCAAACTTATCGTGCCCCGACTTCTATTGCCGGCCTCCACAGAGTCAAGCAGTGTATAGTAGATCAATGTAGAGCGAAGGAATACACCGAATAGCCGTGTATATCACGAAAGACTAAGTTATCCTATCCTATACTAACCAAATATAAAATAATCTAACCTAACGTGTCTAGGCCACAATTGCTGTCCTCCCAGTCGCCAAGCGGATCAAATTAGTGGAGAGTAGAACGTAGGAATCCTCCGAATATCAGCGTATACCGGAAAAGTCAAAGCTATGCTAACCTGTCACAAACTAACCTAACCAAACCTATCGTGCGGAGACCGCTATATCTGGCCAGTTCGGAGCCAAACAAAGAACACTAGAGCACAGGATATTTCAGAGAACCACCGAGTAGTTTTGTATAGCAGAAAACTCAATTCAACCCCTCCCTAACCATGAGTTAACGTGACCAAACGTAGCATAATACACACTAACGTGGCGAGGGCAATATTGCTGGCCTCCACAAAGCGAAGCAGTATATACTAGAGCAAAGTAGAGAGCAGAAAGCCACAAAACAGCAGCGTATAGCACAAAAGTCGGAGATATCCTAACTTAACCTGAAGTAACTTACCCTAGCCAAACATAGCCTAACTGAACCTGAAGAGAGCAGACCGCAATTCCTGTCCTCCCCAGCGCAATGGAGAGTACACTAGAGCACAGCATAGCACAGATTCCAACCGCGTAGCAGTGCATACCGCAAAAGTCAAGACCAACATAGCCAAACCTACCCAGACATAACCTAACCAAACGTAACCAAGCACAAACTGTCGTGCCACTACCACTATGGCCGACACCACCAGAGCCAAGCAGAACATATTACAGGACAGTAAAGCGCAGAAATCGATAGAACCGCTGCGTATAGCGGAAAAGTCGAAGCTACGCATACCATACCATATCAAACGTAACCTAACCAAATGTAGCATATCTCCACTGACCTTGGCGACACATACATTGCTGGCCTCCCCAGAGCCATTCAGAACACACTAGAACACAGTAGAGCGCAGAAATCCATCGCATTTCAATTTACAGCACAAAACATACAGATATCCTCTAATAGCCCAAACAAATCTAACTTAAGCAGACGTAACATAATTCAAACTATTTTTGGCGTCCGCTGAGCGAAGCGCACCATGCTTGATCACAGTGGTGCGCCGAAATTCACCGAATAGCAGTGCCTAGGACAAAAATCAAAGCAATTCTAGCCTAACCAGACCAAACATAATATAACCAAACGTAACCTACCCCAGCCAAACGTGCATGGACCGCTATTGCTGACCACCCGAGTTCCGGCTAGAACACAGTAGAGCACAGTAGAGCGCAGAAATCCGCCGCACTGCAGTGTAAAGCACAAAGTCAAACATACACCAACCTAACCTAACCAAGCCTAACTTAATCAAACGTAGAAAAACAAATCGCAACGAGCAAAGACCTCCATTGCCGCCCTCATCAGTGCCAAGCAGAGCATTTTAGAGGAGAGCAGGGGGCAGAGGACCATGGAAAGGCTGTGTGTAGCACGAAAATCAAGGACATCCTAACCTAACCGAAACAAACGTAACCTGACCAAACGTAGACTAACCCAAACTATGGCACCACGGCCACCATTTCTGGCATTCCCAGATCAAAGCAGAGTATATTAGATCGCAGTATAACACAGAAATCCACAGAATAGCAGTGTATAGCACAAAAGTCAGCGCTGTCCTATCCTAACCTAAGCAAACGTAAAATAAGCGGACGTTACGATGCCCAACCTGACGTGCCACGACCGCTATTGCTGGCATTACATGAGCTAAGCAGAGAGCAGCAGAGCAATGTAGGACGCTGAAATCTTCCAAATTGCAGTGTATAACGCAAAGGTCGGAGACATCCTGACCAAACGTGGCCAAACCTGATGTAACCAAATGTAACATAACTCCTTCTACCGTGCCGAGAGCACTATTCCTTGCGTCCACAGTGACAAGCAGAGTGTGATAGCGAACAGAAGAGCGCAGAAGTCCATTGAGTGGCAGTGTGTACCACAAATATCAAAGCTACACAAGCCAAACTCTACGTAACCTTACATAACCAAACGTAATGTAACTGAACCTAACGTGCCGCGACCACGACTGCTGGACGCCACGGGGCTAAGCAGATTAGAGTAGAGCCCAGTAGATGTCAGGAATCCACCGAACAACAATGTATAGCAGGAAGATCATAGCGATCCTGACCAATCATGACCAAACCTAATATAACCAAACGTATTCTTACACAACCTAACGTGCCACGACTACTATTTCAGCCCTCGCGGGTGTCGAGCAGAGTATAGTAGTGCAAAGTAGAGCGTAGAGACCCACAGAATGGCAGTGTATAGCGCAAATGATAAAACCATCCCTCCCTAACGTTACCAACCGTGACATAGCCGAACGTAACATAGCACAAGGTAACGTGCCGAGACCACTATTGCTGTCCTCCCCAAAGCCAAGCAGAGCGCAATACAGCGCTGTAGAGCGCAGAAATGCACCGAATTGCCGTACATATCGCAAAAGTCAACGCCATCCCGTCCTTACCTAACCAAATCTCCGCTAGCCGAACGTAACCTGACGCAGCCAAACGTGCCGCCACCACCAATGCTGGTGTCCCCAGAGCCCGGCAGAGCATATTAGAGCACAGCAGAGCGCAAGAACCGGCCGAATAGCAGTGCACAGCGCAAAAGTCAAAGATATCC
>NW_016918961.1:0-997 GCF_001483705.2 Eufriesea mexicana
GACTATAGGACGCCAATACTTTCTTCCTTCCTCATTTAGGCATGAAACATAGCTCACCAAGATATAAGAAGAAAATGTCAATAAAATTGGTTTTTCCATCCAGATTATATGTCATTGCAATGGCTATAGCACGCCAATAGGATCCTTCCTCCTTATTTATGTAAGAAAGCTAGCTCACCCCCATATTAGTCGAACTTGTTAATATAATTATATTTTCCATCCAGATTCTGTTGCACTGCAGTTGCTATAGCACGCCAAAGGAATTTTTCCTCCTTATTTGCGCAAGAAAGTTAGCGGACAACGACAACAGTCGTATATGTGCACAAAATTGAAATTTCCAGACAGATTCTATAGCATTGCAATTGCTATAGCACTCCAATAGAATCTTTCCTCGTTATTTATGCAAGAAAGTTAGCTCACCAGGATATTATTCGTAAATGTCAAAAAAATGAGTTTTCCAACCATATTCTATTGCACTGCAATGGCCATAGCGCGAATAGTATATTTCCTACTTATTTATGCATGCAGCTAAGCTCACCACAAAATTATCCGAAAAAGTCAATAAAAATGAATGTTCCAGATAGGTTCTATAGCATTACAATGGCAATAGCACGAAAATACAATCTTTCCTCCTTATTTATGCAAGAAAGATAGCTCACCACGATATTATTTGAAAATGCCAATAAAATTGAGTTTTCCTTCCAGATTCCATAGCATTGCGATGTCTATTGCACACCAAGAGAATTTTTCCACCTTATCTATGGAAGGAGGTTAGCTAACCACGATATTGTACGAAAATGTCAATAAAATTGAATTTTCCAGGCAGATTATGTAGCATTGCTATGGCAATAGCACGCCTATAGTATTCCAGATTCCATAGCATTGCGATGTCTATTGCACACCAAGAGAATTTTTCCACCTTATCTATGGAAGGAGGTTAGCTAACCACGATATTGTACGAAAATGTCAATAAAATTGAATTTTCCAGGCAGATTAT
>NW_016918962.1:0-1033 GCF_001483705.2 Eufriesea mexicana
GATACATACATCCATCCATTCATACATCCATCCACCAATACATCCATCCATCCATACAACCATACATACATTCATGCAGAAATCCATCCATACATCCATATGTACATCCATCCATGCATCCATTCATACATCTATTCATACATCCATACATTCATCAATACGTACATTCATCCATCCATACGATCGTACATCCCCACATCCTAATATCCATAAACACATCCATTCGAATTTCCATCTATCGATACATGCATCCATACAACCATCCATAGATATATACATACATACATCCATCCATCCATACATCGATCCATCCATACATCCATCCATCCATCCATCCATCCATCCATATCCATCCATCCATACATCCATCCATCCATACATCCATACATCCATAAAGGCATCAATTTGTAGTTCCATCCATCGACACATAGATCCATCCACACATCCATTCATAAATACGTCCATACATTCATATATCCGTACATCCGTCCTTCCATACCTCAATCTATCCATCCATCTATCCATCCATACCGCCATCCTTCAATACATCCAGCCATCCATATCTCCATTCTTCCATACATACATCCATCCATAAATCCACCCATTCACACATCCATGGATCCATAAATCCATCCATCCATACAAGCATCCACCTATACATCCGTCCATCCATACATCTATATATGCATATATACACCCATCCACACATACATCCGTCCATCCATACATCCATACATACATCTATACATACATCCATACGTTCATCCATACTTACATTCATCCATCCATACACCCATACATCCACACATCCCTATATCCGTAAACACATCCATCAGTACTTCCATCCACCGATTCATGCATCCATCCACACTTCCATACCATATATACATACATACGTAAATCCGTCGATTCATACCTCAATTCATCCATAGATCCATCCATCCATACAGTCAGCCATCCATACATCCATCCATCCATACATCCATCCATCCATACATCCATCCTCCCATACATCCATCCATTTATACATCTA
>NW_016918963.1:0-533 GCF_001483705.2 Eufriesea mexicana
GTACAGCCATCTGCTTGCCAGAATTGGTCTATTCAAAATCTGTAACCTGTTATAGCTTGGTGATTAGACCGTCTAGCGCCTTCAACCAATGGCATGTACAGCCATCTACTTGCCAGAATTGGTCTATTCAAAGTCTGTAACCTGCCATAGCTTGGTGAATAGATCGACTAACGCCTTCAATCCAATGGCAAGTACAGCCATCTACTTGCCATAGAATTGGGCTATTCAAAATCTATAATCTGTTGTAGCTCGGTTAATAGGTCGCCTGACGTCTGCAACCAATGGCAAGTACAGCCATCTACTTGCCAGAGAATAGGTCTATTCACAATCTACAACCTGTTACAGCTTGGTGAATAGATCGCCTAACGCATTCAATCCAATTGCAAGTACAGCCATGAACTTGCCAGAGAATAAGTCTATTCAAAACGTATAAGATGCCATAGCTTGGTGATTATATCGCCTAACGCCTGCAATCCAATGGCAAGTACCGCCATCTACTTGCCTGAGAATCCGTCTATTCAAATTCTATAATC
>NW_016918964.1:0-389 GCF_001483705.2 Eufriesea mexicana
CAAACGAGCTTGACGGGACCACCACTGTTCGCCTCCACAGAGACAAGAAGAATGTTACAAAGCAGAGTATGGCGCAGAACTCCACCACACTGCAGTGATTAGCACAAAAGCCGTAAACATCCCAGCATAACCTGGCTTAGCCTAACCTAACCAAAAGTAGCACAGCTCAACAAAACCTGCAGCGACCACTGCTTCAGGCTTCCCCGTAAAACCTAACCAAAAGTAGCACAGCTCCACAAAACCTGCAGCGACCACTGCTTCAGGCTTCCCCGTAGCCAAGCAGAATGTGGTACAGCAGAGTAGATCACAGAAATACACCGAACTGCAGTGTACAGCACGAAGGTCGGAGCTATCCCAACCAAACTTAACCTAACCTAACCTCACCAAAC
>NW_016918965.1:0-503 GCF_001483705.2 Eufriesea mexicana
CAGAGAATTGGTCTATTCAAAATCTATATCCTGTTATCGCTTGGGGAATAGATCGCCTAACGCTTGCAATCCAATGGCAAGTACAGGCATCCACTTGCCAGAGAATAAGTCTATTCAAAACCTATAAGCTGCCATATTGGTTATTAGATCGCCAATTGTCTGCAATCCAATGGCAAGTACACCCATCTACTTGCCAGAGAATTGGTCTATTCGAAATCTATAACCTGTTATCGCTTGGTGAATAGATCGCCTAACGCCTTCAATCCAATGGCAAGTACAGTCATCTACTTGCCAAAGGATAGGTCTATTCGAAATCTATAACCTGCTATCGCTTGGTGAATAGATCGCCTAACGCCTTCAATCCAATGGGAAGTACAGTCATCTACTTGCAGAGGATAGGTCTATTCAAAATCTATAACCTGCTATCGCTTGGTGAATTCATGGCCTAACGCCTTCAATCCAATGGCAAGTACAGTCATCTACTTGCCAGAGGATAGGTCTAT
>NW_016918966.1:0-576 GCF_001483705.2 Eufriesea mexicana
TAGCACACCAATTCGTATCTTTCCTCCTTATTTATACAAGAAAGTTTGCTCACCACGATATTATCGGAAAATGTCAATAACATTGAATATTCCAATCAGATTCTATAGCACTGCAATGGCTATAGCACGGCAATAGTATATTTCCTCCTAATTTTTACAAGATAGCTAGCTCACGACGATATTAGTCGAAAATATAAATAAAATTGAATTACCCCGACGGACTATATAGTATTGCAATGGCCATAGCCGGCCAATAGATTCTTTCCACCGTATTTATGCAAGAAAGCTGCATCACGTCGATATTATTCGAAAATCTCTATAAAGTTGAATTTTCGAGGAAGGTTCTATAGCATTGCAATGGCTATAGCACAATAGCACGCCCAAGGTATCTTTCCTACTTATTTATACAAGAAAGTTAGCTCACCACGATATTAGACGAAAATGTCAATAACATTGAATATTCCAGTCAGATTCTATATCAGTGGAATGGCTATAGCATGCCAAAAGAGTCTCTTCTCCTTATTTATGCAAGGATGCCAGCTCACCACGATATTAGTCGAAAATGTCAATAAAACT
>NW_016918967.1:0-17955 GCF_001483705.2 Eufriesea mexicana
GCATACGATTGGTTATGTTGCCTTTGGCTTGGTTAGGCAAGGACAGCTTTGACTTTTGTGCTACACACTGCCATTCGTTGTATACCGGAGCTCTACTGTGATCTAGTATGATCAGCTCGGCGCAATGAAGGTCAGCAATAGTGATCTCGGCACGTTAGGTTGAGATAGATAACGTTCGTTGATGTCACGTTTGTTTAGGTTGGGGCAGAGTTGCTTCGACTTTTGCGCTGTACATCGCTATTCGTCGGATTTCTGCACTTTACAATGCTCCAATATGCTCTGCATGCCTCTGGAGAGGCCAGACACAGTAGTATCGGCACGTAATTTTGAATTAGGCTGCGTGTGATTATGTTACGTTTTGCTATGTTAGGATAGGGTAGCTCTAACTTTTACGCTATACACTGCTATACGTTGGATCTCTGCGCTCCACTGTGTTCTAGTACGTCCTGTCTGGCTCTGGGAAGGCCAGCAATAGTGGTCTCGACACGTTAGGTTGAGCTACGTTACGTAGGGTTATGCTACGTTTGGCTTGGTTACGATATGATAGGTTTGTCTTTTGCGCCATACACCGCTATTCGGTGGATTTCTGCGCCGTATGTTGCCCTAATATCCTCTGCTCGGCTGTGGGGAGGCTAGCAATAGTAGCCTGGGCACGATAGGTTATGCTATGCTACGTATGTTTATATTTCGTTTGGACATTTCAGGAGAGGATGGATTTGACTTTCGTACTATCCAGCGCTGTTTGGTGGATTTCTGCACTCTACTGTGTTCAAATGGGTTCTGCTTAGCCCTGTGGAGGCCAGCAATGGAGGTCTCGGCTCGTTAGGTTTAGATATTCCGCGCTTGATTATAGTATGCTAGGTCCGGTTAGGTTACGATGTCTGCGACTTTTGTGCAATGCGCTGCTATTTGGTCGCATCCTGCGCTCTACCGTGCTGCAGCATATTCTGCTTGGCTCTGGGGAAGACAGAAATAGTAGCCTCGGCTCGTTAGGTTAAGTCAAACTGCGTTTGGGTATATAATGCCTTGACGTGTTAGGATAGGCTAGCTTTGACTATTGTGCTATACACTGCCCTTAGGTGGAATTCCGCGTTCCTCACTCCTCTACAATACTCTACCCGACTACAGGGAGGACAGCATTAGTGGTCGCGGCACGATACATTTAATTAGGCTACGTCGGGTTAGGTTCGGTTAGGAGAGATTAGGTTAGGTTATCTTAGACCTCTGTGGCATACACTGGAATGCAGTGGATTACTGCGCTCTACTCAGTTCTGGTATATTCTACTTGGCTCTGAGAAGGCTCGCAATATCGGTCGCGGCACGTTAGGTTCAGTTTGATTACGTTTGTTTAGGCCAGCTTAGCGTTGGTGAGGTTCGTATAGCTTTGAGTTTCTGCTGTACACTGCGATTCTATGGATTTCTGTGCCCTACTCTCCTCTAATATGCCCGGCATGGCGATGGGGAGGCCAGCAATGGTTTTCTCGGCACGCTACGTTTGGTTGGGCTACGGTCGGTTTGATTAGGGTAGAGCCGGTTAGGATAGGATATCATTGACTTTTGAATTATACACTGCATTGCGGTGGTTTACTGCGCTCTACTGTGCTCTCGTATATTCCGCATGGCTCTGGGAAGCAAGCAAGGGTGGTCTCGGCACGTTATGTTGAGTTAAGCATCTTTCGGTTATGTTGCGCCTGGCTATGCTTGGATAGGGTAGCTTCGAATATTGTGCTCTTCAATGCGATTCTATGAACTTCTGCCATCTTCTCTCCTCTAATATGGCCTGCCTAGCTCTGAGGGGGGCAGCAGTAGCGATCGTGGTACCTTTGGCGGGGCTAGGATACGTTTGGCTATGTTAGGTTGTGGTTAGTTTTGTTAGCATGGCTAAGACATTTGTGCTATACACTGCTAATCGGACGACACCGGCCTTCTACACTGCTCTGTTATACTCTGCATAGCTCTAGTGGGGCCAGCAATAGCCGCCGTGGCACATCAGGTTGGGTGACTTTACGTCTACTTATTTTACATATGGTTATGTTGGGATAGGATTGCTTTGACTTTTGTGCTATACACTACAGTTCGGTGGATTTCTGCGGTCTACTGTGCCCTATTATGTTCTGCTTGGCGTCGTGGAGGCCGACAATGGCGGACACGACACGTTAGGTCGAGTTAGGCTGCGTTTGGTTTTGTTACGTTTGGTTAGGTTAGGATAGGGTAGCATTGACATTTATGCTATACACTGTTATTCGGCCGATATCTGTACACTGCATTGCTCTACTAGCATCTGCTTGTCTCTGGCGAGGCCACAAATAGCGGCCTTGGCACGTTTGTGTGAGTTTTGTTACGTTCGTTGAGATCAGGTCAGTTTACGTTTGGCTGGGATGGCTTTGACTTTCGTGCCAAACACTGCTATTCTATAGTGGCGCGGCACGTAAGGTTTAGTTATTCTACGCTGAGTTAGGTTAGGTTAGGCATGGTTAGGTTAGTATATCTTTGACTCTTTCGCTATACATTGTTATTTGGTGGCTTTTTGCGCTCTACTGTGCTCTAATATACTCTGCCCGACCCTGAGGACGCCAGCAATACTGTTCCTGGTACGATAGATTTTTTTATGCTATGTACGGTAATGTTACGATTGAATAGGTTGGGATTTGACAACTGTGACTTTTGTGCTATACACCGCTACTCGGTGGTTTCCTGCGCACTAAATTCCGTTGATATGCTCTGTTTGGCACTGGGGAGTCCAGCAATAGTATTCTCGGCACGTTACGTTTAGGTATGTCACGTACGGTTATGTTAGGTATGGTTAGGTTGGGTTCTGATATCCGTGACATTTGCGCTACACACTGCAGTGCGGTGGATTCCTTCGCTCTACTGTGCTCTAGTAAATTCTGCTTGCCTGTTGGGAGGCCAGCAGTAGTGGCATTGACTCGTTAGGCAGAGCTATGGTGCGTTCGTTTATGTTACGCTGGGTACTGTTCCGACAGAGTAACATTTACTTTTGTGCTATACACTTTTATTCGGTGGGTTTCTGCGCTCTACATCGCTGTACCCTGCTCTGCTCGATACTCGGGATGCCGGCAATAGTGGTCGTGGCATGTCAGTTTGGATTTCGTTATGTCCGCTAATGTTAGGTTTAGTTAGGTTAGGACAGGATAGCGTCGACTTTTGCGCTATACACCGCCATTCGGTGTATTTCTGCGCCCTACTATGCTCTAGTATGCTCTGCTGGGCTCCGGGAAGCCAGCAATGGTGGTCTCGGCACGTCAAGTGGAGTTAGGTTACATTCGGTTAAGTCCGGTTCGTCAGTGTTAGGGTAGGATAGTTTCCATTTTTCTGCCATACGTTGCCATTCTTTGGACTTCTGCGCTCTATTCTCCTGTAATATGTTCTGGTTGACGATTGAGAGGCCAGCAATAGCGGTTGCGTCACGTTAGGTTCAGTTAGGTTACGCTTGGTTATGTTACGATTGGTTACGTTAGGAGCGTATAGCTTTCACTATTGTGCTATACACGGCCATTCGGTGGATTTCTGCGATCCACTCCGCAGTAATATATTCAGCTTGGCCCTGAGGGTCAAGCAATGGTGTCCTCGGAGCGTTATGTTCAATTCCGTTGCGAACGGTTATGCTTCGCTTGGTTAGGTTAGGACTGGGTAATTTTTAATTTAGTGCTATAAACTGCGGTTCTATGAAGTCCTGCGTCCTACTGTCCTCTAATATGCGGTGCTTGCCTCTCCGCAGGGCAACAATACGTGTCTCATCACGTTTGTTTGGGATGGATAACGCTTGGTTATATTACGTGTGGTTATGTTAGGATAGGATAGCCTTGACTTTTATGCTACACCGCTATTTTGTGGATTCCTGCGCTCTACATTGCTCTAATATGCTTTGCTTCGCTCTGGGGAGGCAAGCAATTGTGGGATCGGCGCGTTAGTTTGAGTTAGGCTACCTCCGATTATGTTACGTTTGGCTACGTTAGGACAGGTTAGCTTTGGTTTCTGTGCTGTACACTGATATACGGTGGACTTCTGCGCTCTACTCTGCTGTAATGAATTCTGCTTCTTCGTTGGGAGGCAAGCAACTGTGATCTCTGCACGCTAGTTTGAGTTACGTTACGCTTCGCTTGGCTAGGTTAGAATAGGTATGGTTATGATAGCTATGACTTTTGTTCTTTACACAGCTACTGGGTCGACATCTGTGCACTGCATTGTTCTACTAGCGTCGGCTTGCATCAGAGAGACCAGCAATAGTGTTTGCTGCACGTTAGGTTGGGTTAGACTACGTTTGGTTAGGTTAAGTTACCTTGTGCTATGTTTGGATAGCTTTGACCATTGTGCTACGCACTGCTATCCTATGAACTTCTGCGCTCTTCTGTGAGCTATCGCACTGTGCTTGTCTCTGTAGACGCCAGGAATAAAGCTCTCGGCACGTTAGGCTTAGCTACGTTGCGTTCGGTTATATTAGCTTTGTTCAGGCTTTGCTGGGATAGCTTCGACTTCTGTGCTATACGCTGCTATTCTGTCGATTTCAGCGTTCTAAATTGCTCTGCTATACTCTGGCTAGCTCGCGTAAGGCCAGCAATAGCGTCCGTGGCTCGTCTGTTCGTGCTACGTTACGTCCGCTTATGTTACGTTTCGAAACGTTATGATGCGATAGCATGGACTTTTGCGCGGTACACTGCTATTAGGTTGGTTTCTGTGCTCTACTGTGCGCAAGTATGTTCTGCTTGGCACTAGAGGGGTCGGAAATGTGGTCTGGGCTCGTTAAGCTTAGTCAGTCCACGTTTGGCTACGTTAGGTTAGGTCAGGTAGGTTAGTGTATATTTGACTTCTGCGGTATACGCTGCTATTTGGTTTCTATCTGCGCTCCACTGTGCTCTAATATGATCTGCTTGGCTCTGGGGATTCCAGCAAAAGTGGTATCTGCACGATAGGTTGTGATAGATAACGTTTGGTTGATACGTTTCGTTATGTTAGGATGGGATTGCCTCGACTATTATGATACACACTGCTACTTCGTGGATTCCTGAGACCCTCATTGCTCTAATATGCTCTGCTCGGCTCTGCGGAGGCCAGGAATAGTGGCGCCGTCACGTTAGGTTGAGCTCGGTTACTCTGGGCTTTACAAGGTAGGGATAGGCTTGATTAGGATATCTTTGGCTTCTGTGCTATACACTGCCATTCGTTCGATATCTGTACACCGCATTGCTCTACAATCATCTGTCTGTCTCTAGTGAGGCCAGCAACAGAGGTCGTGCCACGCCAGGATGAATCAGGTTATGTTTGGATACGTCCTGCTCGTTTGGGTTAGGCTTGGGTAGCTTTGACTCTTCTGATATACACAGCGATTATACGGATTTCTGCGCCCCGCTCTCCACTTGCGTGTTCCGCTTGACTCTGTGGAGGCCAGCAATAGTGGTCGCAGAATGTTAAGATGAGTTGGTTTGCGTTTGGTCACCTTACGGATGGTTAGGTTAGGTGAGGATGGCTTTGACTTTAGTGCTATAGTCTGCTATTTGGTGGAGTTCTGCTCCGTACAGTGCTCTAATATTTTCAGCCTGGCTCCGGCAAGGCTGGCAAGGCTGGTCTCGGAACGTTATGGTGTGTCAAGCTACGTTCTGTTAGTTTTGGTTAGGTTACGTTTGGTATGGATAGCTTGAACTTTTGTGCTGTACACTGCTATTCAGTGGATTTCTGCGCTTTACTGCGATCTAGTATGTCCTGCCTGGCTCTGGGGAGGCCAGAAACTGTGGTCGCGGTACGACAGGGTAGGCTTGGATACGCTCGGTTATTTTACGAGTCCCTAGGTTAGGAGAGGACAGCTACGCCTTTAGTGCTATGGTCTGCTATTAGGTGGATTTCTGTGTCCTAGTGTGCTCTATTGTTTTCAGCCTGGCACTGGCAAGGCGAGCAAGTGTTGTCTCGGAACGTTATGATGTGTGAGGCTACGTTCGGTTAGGTTGCGTCAGATTCAGTTTCGTGAGGATAGCATTAACTTTTATGCTGTGCACTGCTATTCGGTGGGTTTCTGCGCACTACTGTGCTCTACTACGTCATGCTTGGCTCTGGGTTGGACAGCAGTAGCGGCCTCGACACGGTAGGTTGAGTTATGCTATGTTTGGTTATGCTCCGTTGGTGTGGGTTAGGCATGGGCAGCTATGACTCTTCTAATGTGCACTGCGATTCTGTTCGTTTCTGCATCCTGCTCTCCATTAATGTGTTCTGCTTGTCTCTGTGGATGCCAGTAATTGAGGTCGCGTTACGTTAGGTTGAGATAGGTTACGTTTTGTTATTTTAATGATGGCTAGGTTAGTGTAGGATAGCTTTGACTTTAGTGCTATAATCTGTTATTAGGTGGATTTATGAGCCCTACAGTGCTCAAATACTTTCAGCTAGGATATTGGAAATCCTGCAATAGTGGCCTCGGCACGTTATGATGAGTCAGGTTACGTTCGGTTAGGTTTGGTCCGGAGATGCTTGGTCAGGGCAGCTTTAACTTTTGTGCTGTACGCTGCTATTCGGTGGATTTCTGCTCTCAACTGTGCTCCAGTATGTCCTGCTTCACCCTGGGAAGGACAACAATGGCGTTCTCGGCACGTTACGTGGACTTATGCTATGTTTGGTTTTGTTCCGTTCGCTTCGGTTAGGTTTGGGTACCTCAGACTTTTCCGATATGCACTGCGGTTCCATAGATTACTGCGTCCTACTCCCCACTATTATGTTCTGCTTGGCTCTGAGGAGGCCAGTAATTGTGGTCGCGTCCCGTTAGCTTGAGCTAGGTTACGATTGGTCGTGTTGCGGTTGGTTAGGTTAGGAGTGGATAGCTTTCCCTTTAGAGATGTATTATTCTATTTCGTGGACATCTGCGGCCTACAGTGCGCTAATATTTCCAGCTTGTCTCTGGCACGATCAGGAAGAGTGGCCTCGGCGCGTTATAGTCGGTAGGGTTACGATCGGATATGCTGGGTTGTGCTATGTTTTGCCGAGATAGCATTAACTTTTGTGCAGTAAAGTGCTATTCGGTGGATTTCTGCGCTCTACTCTGCCCTAGTATAACCTGCTTGGCTCTGAGGAAGGCAACAATAGCGTTCTTGGCACGTTAGGTTGTGTCAGGGTATGATTGGCTATGTTCCGTAGGTTTGGGTTAGACATGAGTAGCTTTGGCTTTACTGACATACGCAGCGCTTATATGGATCTCTGCGTTCTCCTCTCCATAAACGTGTTCCTCTTGACTCTGTGGAGGAAAACAGTGCTCGCGGCACGTTACGTTAAGCTGGGTTACGTTTTGGTTATGTTACGGTTGGTTAGATTTGGAGAGGATAGCTTTTACTTCAGTGCTATAGCCTGCGGTTAGGTGGATTTCTGCTCACAACGGAGGTTTAATATTTTCAGCTTGTGTCTGGGATGGCCAGCAATAGTGGTCTCTGCACCTTATGTTCAGTCAGGTTACGTTTGGTTCGGCTGGGTTAGAAAATGCTTGGTCAGGATAGCCTATACTTTTCCTCTATACGCTGTTTTTCGTTGTATTTCTGCATTCTACTGTGCTCTAGTTGGTCCTGCTTGGCTCTGAGGATTGCAGCAATTTCGGTTTCGGCACGTTAGGTTGATTTATGCTATGTTCGGTTATGTTCTGTTTGTTTGTGTTAGGTCTGTGTAGCTTTGACTTTTCTGATATACATTGCGATTATATGGATTTCTGCGTTCTACTCTGTACAAATGTATCGTGCTGGGCTCTGGGGTGGCCAGAAATTGCGGTCACGGCACGATAGGTTCAGTTGGGTTACGTTTGCTTATGTTAGTGTTACGGTTGGTCAGTTTAGGAGAGGATAGCTTTGACCTTAGTGCTATAGTCAGACAGCAATAGTCGCCTCGGCACATTATGGTGAGTCGTGTTATGTTCGGTTTCGTTGGGTCAGGATACGTTTGGTAAGGATAGCTTTATCTTTTGTGCTGTACACCGCAATTCGGTTGATTTCTGCGCTCTACTGTGCTCTAGTACGTCCTGCCAGTTTATGGGCAGGGCAGCAATTGCGGTTTCGGCACGTTTGGGTGAATCATGCTATGTTTGGCTATCTTCTGTCGGTTTGGGTTATTCTTGGGTAGCTTTGCCTTTTATCATACACCTTGCGTTTGTATGGATTCCTGCGTTCCACCCTCCACTAACCTGTTCCGTTCGAATCCGTGGTATCCAGCAATTGTTGTCGCGGAACGTTACGTTGAGACACGTTACGTTTTGTTACGTTACGTTTGGTTATGTTTGGCGAGGATACCTACGACGTTAGTGCAATGGTCTGCTATTAGGTGGATTCCTGTGCCCTACATTGCTTTAATATATGCAGCTTGGCTCTGGGAAGCCCGCCAACTGTTGTCTCCGCACGTTACGTTGAGTCGAGTTACGTTCGGTTAGATTTGGTTTGGCCATGTTTGGATAGGGTAGCTATACGTTTTGTGCTGTATCCTGCTATTCGATGGGTTTCTGCGCTGGACTGTGCTCTAGTATGTCCTGCTCGCCTCTGGGCTGTGCAGAAACAGCGGTCACGGCACGTTAGCATGTTTCGGGCGATGTTTGGTTATGTTCCGTTGGTTTGAGTTAGTCTCGTGTAGCATCGACTATTCAGATATACGCTGCGATTATATGGTTTTCTGTGCACTGCTCTCCACTAATGTGCACTGCTTGTCTCTGGGGAGGCCAGTAATTGTAGTCGCGTCACGTTGCGTTAGGATAGGTTTCCTTCGTTCATTTTAATGTTGGCTTGGTAAGTGGTGGATAGCTTCGCCATTTATGTCATTGTCTGCTATTAGGTGGATCTCTGCTCCCCACAGTGCTTTAACATTATCAGCTTGGCTCTGGGAAGGCCAGCAATAGTGACCTTTTGTTGTTATGGTGAGTCATGTTACGTTCGTTCAGGTTGCTTCACGCTGAGTTTGGTCAGGGTAGCTTCAACTTTTGTGCTGTACAACGATATTCGGTTGATTTCTGCGGTCTACTGTGCTCTAGGATGTCCTTCTTGGCTCTGCGGAGGGCAGTAATAGAGGCCTCTGAACGTTAGGTTGAGTCGGGCTATTTTTGTCTATGTTTTGTTGGTTTCGGTTAGGGCCGGGTAGCTTAGACTTACCCGACATACACTGCGATTATATGGATTTCTACGTTCTACTCTGCACTAATGTGTTCCGCTTGATTCTGGATAGGCCAGCAATAGTGGTCGCGGCACGTTTGGCTGATTTGGTTTACGCCTAGCTATGTTACGGTTGGCTAGGTTACGAGAGGATAGCTTCGGCTTTAGTTTAATAGCCTGCTATTAGGTGGATTACTTCACCCTTCAGTGCTTTGATATTTACAGCTTGCCATTGGGAAGGCCAGCAGTAGTGGCCAAAGCACTGTATAATGGGACATGTTACGTTCGGTTGGGCTAGGTTAAGCTATGCTTTGTTGGGATTGCATTAACTTTTGTGCATTACACTGTTATTCGGTGGATTTTTTCGTTCTGCTGTGCTCTGGCATGTCCAGCTTGACTCCGGGAGGGATTGCAATGGCGGTATCCGCAGATTAGTTTGAGTTAGGCTATGTTTGGCTATGTTCTGTGGGTTTGGGTTAGTTTTGGGTAACTCTGACATTTCCGATATGCACTGCGATCCTATCGATTTCAGCGTCCCACACTACACTAATGTGCTCTGCTTGGCTCTGGGGAAGCAAAGCTAGGTTACGATTGGTTATTTCACGATTAGTTAGGTCAGGAGGGTACGGCTTTGACTTTAGTGCAATAGTATGCTATTAGGTGGATTTCTGCCCACCAAATTGCTTTAATATTTTAAGCTTGGCTCTGAGAAGGCCAGAAATAGTGTTCTCGGCACGTTAAGTTGGGTCATGTCACGTTCGGTTAGGTTGGGTTAGGCTATCCTAGGACGCGATAGCTTCAGCTTCGTGCTGTACTCCACTATTCAGTGGATTCATGCGCTCTGCGGCGCTCTACTATGTCCTGCATGGCCCAGGGGAGGCCAATAGTTGTGGTGGCGGCACGTCAGGCTATGTTAGGATACGTATAGCTATGTTACGGTTCTTTAGCTTATGAGACGATAGGCATGCCCTTAATGATACAGCCTGCCATTAGGTGGATTCCTGCGCCCTACAGAGCTCTAATTTTTAAAGCTTGGCTCTGGCAAGGTCAGCAATAGCGGTCTCGGCACGTTAGGTCGTGTCCGGATATGCTTGTTTATGTTTCGTTGGTTTGGGTTAGGCTTGGGTAGCTATGACTTTTCTGATGCACACTGCGATTATATAGTGTACTGCGTCCTACTCCCCGCTAACTTCTTCCGCTTGGCACTCGGGGTGGCATCAATAGCCGCGACGGAACGTTAGGTTGAGACAGGCAATGTTTGCTTATGTTCTGCTCGTACGGGATATGTTCGGGTACCCTGAGTCTTCTGAAATACACTGCGATTATATGGTTTTTTGCGTTCTACTCCGTAATAACGTGTTCCGCTTCACCCTGGGTAGGCCAGCAATATTGGTCGCTGCACGTTAGGTTGATTTGGGTTTTGCTTGGTTATGTTGCGGCTGGTTAGGTTAGGAGAGGAAGGCTTTGGCTTCAGCGCTGTAGTCTGCTATAAGGAGGATTTCTGCCCCTACAGTGCTTTAATATCTTCAGCATGGTTCTGGAAGGCCCGCAATAGTGGCCTCGTCTCGTTGTGATGGGTCAGGTGACGTTCGGCCAGGTTGGGTTAGGCCATGTTTGGTTAGCATAGCTTCAACTTCTGTGTTGTGCACTGCTGTTCGGCGGATTTCCGCGCTCTTCTCTGCTCTAGTATGACCTGCCTGGACCTGGGGAGGGCAACATTAGCGGTCTCAGCACGGTATGTTTAGTTGGACTACGTTTTGTTAGGTTATGTTAACATGGGGCAGGCACGGATATCTACGACCTTTGTGCTAATCACAGCTATATGCGCATTTCTACGATCTACTACTCTGCTTGGCCTTGGAATGGCCAGCAATAGTAATTCCGGCAGGTTAGTTTGTGTTAGGTTACGTTTCGTTGGCTTAGGTGCGGAAGGCTTGGTTAGGACTTCTTGGACTGTTGACCAATACACTGCTATCCGGAGGATGCCCGCCCTTTACATTGCACTACTATTCTCCGCTCCACTTTTTCGAGGCGAGCAAAAGATGACGTGGCACGTTAGTTTGAGTTAAGTTATGTTTGGTTAGGTTAGGTTAGGATAAGTTTGGTCAGGATGACATTGACTTTCGTGCGCTACAATGCATTTCCGCGAACTTCTGTGCTCTACATTGCTCTACTATATTCAGCACGACTGTGGGGAGTCCAGCATTCGTGGTAGTGGCAAGTTAGCTTGAGGTAGGGTATGTTTGGTTATGTCAGGTTATGTGCAGTTTTGTCCGGATAGCTTTGCCTTCCGTGCTATACACTGTTATTCGGAGGTTTTCTGTGATCTACTGCTCTCTACTATATTCTGCTAGACTATAAGTCTATGCCGGGGGCATTGTCCGCAGTACGTTACATTTGGTTAGGTCACGTTAGGTTTGGTTATGTTAGTTCAGGCTATGCTAGGATATCAACGGCTTTCATGCTCGCTGCAATGGGGTGGATTTCTGCGCTCTACAGTGCTATAGTATATTCCGCTAGTCTCTTTGCAGGGCAGCAATAGCGGCCCCATCGTGTTAGGATGTGTTAGGCTCCGATTGGGTCCGTTACTTTTGGCTAGGTTAGGATAGGCTACTTTGACATCTGTGCTATGCACTGCTATTCCGTGGACTCCTGCGCTCTAAGTTGCTCTAACATGCTCTGCCTGGGTCTGCGGATGCCAGTAATACTTGTCTCGGCACGTTATGTTTAGTTCCACTACGTTTGGGTGGATTAGGTATGGTAAGGCTATGTCAGGAAATGTTCGACTTTTGTGCTTTACACTGCAAAGCGGTGGATTTCTGCGCTCTGCTGAGCTCTAATTTATTCTGGTTTGCTCTAGGCAGGCCGGCAATAACAGTTACGTCGTGTAAGGTTGGTTTGTGCTCCGTTTGAATGTGTTACGTTTGGCTAGGTTAAGTGCTGCTACATAGACTATTGTGCTGTACACTGCTATTCGGTGGATGTCTGCGCTCTAATGTGCTCCAGTACGCTTTGTTTGTCGCTGGGTAGGCCAGCAATATTGGTCTAGTCACGTTATGTTTGGCTACGCTACGTTCGGGTGGGATTGGTTTGGTCATGTTAGGTCAGAGTACGTTTCACTTCTGTGCTATACAATGCAATGCGTTGGATGTTTGCGCTCTGCTGTCCTCTAACGTATTCTGCTTTACTCTGGAAGGCCAGCAATAGTGGTCTCGGCACGGTAGGTTGTGACTAGCTACGTTTGCTTATGTTACGTTTGGTTTGCTTAGGATAGGCTACTTCGTCTTTTGTGCTGCACACCGCTATTCGGTGGACTTTTGTGCACTGACAAGCTCCGATATGATCCGCTTTTCCCTGGGAGGCCAGCAATATAAGTCTTGTCACGTTATGCTTGGTTGCACTACGTTTGGTTGTGTTAGGATAGGCAATGTTAGGTCAGGGTATGTTCCACTTTCGAGTCATGCACTGCAATAAGGTGGATTTCTGTGCTCTGCCGTGCTGTAGTGTTTTCTGCTTGACTCAGTGTGGCCAGTGGTACGTTAGGCTGAGATAGCTCGCTTTTGGTTGGGCTAGGTTAGGTTAAGCACGGCCAGGTTAGCTTAGACTTTCGTGCTACACTCTGACGTTCGGAGTATTTCTGCGCTGTACTGTGTTGTGGTTAGCCCTGGAAATGCATGCAATAATGTCCTCGGCACGTTAGGTTGGGTTATGTTACGTTTGGTTAGTATATGTTGGGTTATTTTAGTAAGGGCAGCTCTGACTTTCGTGTTATCCACTGTTGTTCGGTGGATTTCTGCGGTCGGCTGTGCTCTACTATATTCTGCTTGGCCCTAGGGAGGCCGGAAGTAGTGGCCGCGGCACGTTACGTTGACTTAGGCTACGTTTGGTTATGCTACGCTTGCTTGGGTTAGGTCTGGATACATATGACTTTTGTATTGTACACTGTGATTCTATGAACTTCTGCGCCCTGCTGTCCTCTAGTAAGTCCTGCTCTACTCTGTGGAGGCCAGCAATGGCGGTCGGGGTACGTTAGGTTGTGTTATGTTATTTCTGGTAATGATAAGATTGGATATATTAAGAGAGGACATTTCGTCCTTTGTACTATACGCAGCTATTCCCTGGTGTTCTGCGCTCTAATGTACTCTAGTATGATCTGCTTGGCTCCGGGAAGGCCAGTAATAGTGGTCTCGGCACGTTAGGTTGGGTTATGTTACGTTTCGTTGGGTTTGGTAAGGAGGGTCCGATTTGGTTTTCTTCGACTCTTGTGCTATTCACTGATATTTGTTGGATTGCTGCGGTCTACGTTGTTCTACTACACTCCGCACTACTCCGGGTATGCGAGCAATAGTGGCCGTGACACCTTAGGTTGAGTAAGGTTATGTTTGACTAGACTATGTTAGCTTAAGTCTGGTTACGATGGCCTTGACTTCCGTGCTACACACTGCTTTTCAGTGGATTACTGTGATCTACAATGCTGTACCATATTCTGCTTGGGCCCGGGAATTCTAGTAGCAGTGGTCGCAGCACGCTATGACGAGCTATGTTACGTTAGTTTAGGTAAGGTTAAGACAGGTTAGGCCTTGGTAT
The DNA here is from genome assembly GCF_001483705.2 of Eufriesea mexicana. Classification (NCBI taxonomy): domain Eukaryota; kingdom Metazoa; phylum Arthropoda; class Insecta; order Hymenoptera; family Apidae; genus Eufriesea; species Eufriesea mexicana. The sequence continues at coordinate 13,701 of NW_016918967.1, forward strand.
CTGCGTCCCTTGCGCTATACGCTTCCATTCGGTGTATTACTGCGATACACATTTCTCTACTATACACTGCTCGACACAGGGGAGGCGAGCAATGGTGTTCGTGGCACGTTACGTTTAGTTACGTGATGTTTGATAAGGTTAGGTTAGGTTAAGTGTGGTTATGATAGCTTCGACTTTCCTTCTATAATCTGCTATTCGGTGGATTTCTGCGCCCTGATGTGCCCTAGACTGCTCTGATTGGCACTACGATGGCCATCAACATCGGTCGCGGCATGGTATGTTGAGTTGGACTCCTTTTGGCTAGGTTACGATGGTTCAGGTTAGTTTAGGGTACCTTTGACTCTTGTGCTCTACACCGCAATGCGATGGATTTCTGTGCTCTACTGTGCTGCAGTACATTCTGCTTGTCTCTGTGGAGGCAAGCAATTGTGGCATCGTCATGATAGTTGAGTTAGGTTCAGTTTGGATCCTTTACGTTTGGCTAGGTTAGGATAGGCTACCATTCCTTCTGTGCCATTCGCTGCAATTCGGTGGATTTCTGCGCCCTAATGTGCTCTAATCTCCCCTGCTTGGCTCTGGGGATGCCAACTGCAGTGGTTTCGTCATGTTACGTTGTGTTAGACTACGTTTGTATATGTTACGTTTGGCTAGGTTAGGATAGCCTACTCTGAATTTCGTACTACGCACTGCTTTTGGGTGGATTTCTGTGATCTACGGTGCTCTACTATATTCTGCTTGTCTGCGCGGATGCCAGCAGCAGTGGTCGCGGCACGTTACATTGTATTACGTTAGGTTCGCTTTTGTTACGTTTGGTCAGGCTAAGATCGTGTATATTAGACTTTCACGCCATACACTGCTATTAGGTTGGTCTTTGCCATCTACTGCGCTCTAATATGTCCTGTTTGAACCTTTGCTTGACATTAATGGTGGTCTCCGTACGTTGTGATGAAATAGGTTTCGTTTCGTTAGGTTGGATTAGGAAGGCTTGGTTAGGATTTCATTTGCGTTTGCGTTGTTCACTACTATACGGCCTACTTCTACGCTTCACACTGCTCTACTATCATCTGCTCGACTCTGGGGAGGCGAGCAGTTGTGCTCGTGGAACGTTAGGTTGTGTTAGGTTACGTTTGAGCAGGTAAGGTATGTTGAGTTTGGTTAGGGTAGCTTTGGCTTTCGTGCCGTACACGGATTTACGGTGGGTTTCTGTGGTTTGCTGTGCTCTAATATAACCTGTGGAGGGCGGAAGCAGTGGTCGCGACACGTTATGTTGATTTAAGATACGACTGCTTCTGTTAGGTTAGGTCAGGTTAGGCTAGGGCACCTTCGACTTCTGTGCTGTTCACTGCAATGCGGTGGATTTCTGCGCACTACTGTGCTCTAGTACATTCTGCTTGACTCTGTGGAGGCCAGCAATACTGGTGGCGATACGTTAGTTCGATTTATGTTACGTTTTCCTATGTTAAGGCTGGATATATCTCGACAGGATAGCTTTGACCTTTGTGTCATACACTGCGATTCGTTGGGCTTCTGCCTCCTAGTGTGCTCTAGCTCGTTCCGCCTGGCTCTGGGGAGTGCAGCAACAGTGGTCTCGGCACGTTACTTTGAGATGTGCAACGATTGGTTACGTTTGATTAGGGCAGGTAGTGTATGGGTATCTTCGACTTCTACGGTATGCACGGCAGCGCGCTGGATTCTGCGCTCTGCTATGCTCTGGTATATTTTACATGGCTCTGGGGAGCCCAGCAATCGTGACCTCGGCACGTAAGGTTGTGTGAGGTTACGTTTGGTCAGGGTAGGTAAGGTCAGCTTAGGTCATGGTATCTTCGACTTTTGTCCTGTACACTGCTATTCGGAGGATTTCAGCGCTCTACATTGCTCTACTATACTCTGCTCGACCTTGGGGTGGCGGGCAATTGTGGCCGTCGCATGTTAGGTTCAGTTATGTTATGATTGGATAGTTTAGGTTCGGCTATGTTTGGTTAGGGTATCTTGGACTTTCGTGCTACGCACAGTTATTCTTTGCAATTCTGTGGTCTTCTATACTCTACTACATTCTGCTTAGCTATGGGGAGGCCAGGAGGAGTGGCCGCGGCACGTTGCTTTGAGCCACTCCACGTTTTGTTAGCTTTGGTTAGGTCAGGTTAGGTTAGGCTATATACAGCTTCTCGGATATTCCCTGCAATGAGATGGATTTCTGCGCTCTGCTGTGCTCCAGTATATCCTGTTTGGCTCTGCGGAGGCCAGAAATACCCGGCTAGGTACGTCATGTTCAGTTATGAAACGTTTGGTTAGGATACGTTTGATCACGTTAGGTCAGGATACCGTCGACCTTTATGCTGTTCACTGCTTTGCAGTGAATTTCTGCGCACAACTGCGCTCTTGTACATACTGCTTTCCTCTGTGGAGACCAGCAAAGATTTTCTCGACATGTCAGCATGACATAGGTTACGTTTGGATATGCTACGTTTGGCTATGATAGGATAGGCTGCTTTGGCTTTTGCGTTATACACGGATATTCGTTGGATCCCTGCGCCCTATTATGCTCTAATATGCTTTGCATGGCTACGCGGAGGCCATCAATATCTGTCACGGCACGTTAAGTTGTGTCAGACTACGTTTGGTTAGGTTAGGCTACGGCATGTTAAGTTATAATTTCTCTGACCATTGTGATGTACGCTGCAATGGGGTGTACTTCTGCTCTCTACTGGGCTGTAGTATATTCTGCTTGGCTCTGGGAAGGCTAGCAATATTTGTCCTGTTACTTAGTGTTATGGTATACTACGTTTGGATAGGTTAGTTGGTGTAAGCTTAGGTCAGCGTACGTTCGACTATTGTGCTATACACTGCAATGCCGTGGATATATGGGCACTGTTGTTCTCTTGTATATTCTGCTTGTCTCTGGAGAGGCCAGCAATAGTGGTCCCGGCGAGTTTGGTTTAGTTTGGCTACGTTTGCTTATGACACTTTTGGACATGTTAGGAGAGAATTGCTCAGACTCTCGTGCAATACACTGCTATTCGGTTGTTTTCTGCCCTCCGCTGTGCTCTGATGTGTTCTGGTTGGCTCTGTGGTGGCCAGAGGTAGTGGTTCCGGCGCGACAGGTTGAGTCAAGCTACGTTGGGCTAGTTTAAGAAGGACTGGTCATGGTTTCTCTGTCTTTTGTGATACACACTGCTGTTCGGTGCATCTATGCGCTCTACATTACTCCACTATTCTCTACTCGACTCTGGGAAGGCGATCAATGGAAGCCTTGGCACGTTATGTTGTGTGCGGTTATGTTAAGTTGGGTGAGTGTGTCTTTGACTCTCGTGCTATACACTGCTTTCCGGTGGTCTGCTGTGATCAAGAGTGCTCTGCTGAATTCTGCTTGGTTCCGGAGATGCCAGCAGCTGTGTTCGGGGCACTTTATTTTGAGTTATGCTACGTTCGGTTAGTTTGGGTTTAGGTCAGGTTAGGTTAGGGTATCTTCAACTTCTGTACTATACACTGCTCTTCGGTGGATTACTCCGATCTACATTGCGCTAATATACTCCGTTCGACTCAGTGGAGCCGGGAAATTGTGTCCACGGCACGATAGTATATGGTAGGCTCCGTTCGGTTATGCCACGTTCGGTTAGGTTAGGACACCATAGCCTTGACTCTTGTGCTATACACTGCTATCCGTGGATTTCTCCGCACTACTGTGCTCTAGTACATCCTGCTTGTCGCAGTGAATGCCAGCAATGATTGTCTCGTCATGTTAGGTTGATCTATGGTACGTTTAGGAATGTTACGTTTGGCTAGGTTGAGATAGGCAACGTTGACTTCTGTGTTTTGCACTGCTATTCGGTGGATTCCTGCTCCCTAGTGTGCCCTAATATGCTTTGATTGTCCATGCAGAGACCAGCATTGTGGTTTTCGTCACGCTACGTTGAGTTATACTACGTCTGCATAGGTTAGGTTAGGTCTACTTTACTTGGCTAGGATAGGCTACTTGGACTTTTGTCCCATACACTGCTATTCCGATAATTTCTGCGCTTTAATTTGCTCTAATATGCTCCGATTGGATCTATGGTGGCCAGTAATAGTAGTCTCGGCGCGTTAGGCTTAGCTATGCTACGTATTTCTGGGTTAGGTCAGGAAGGTTTGGTTCGAGTTTCTTTGACTTTTGAGCTGTACACTGCTGGTCGCAGCCTTTCCGAGCTCTAAACTGCTCTACTATACTTCGCTCGACTCTGGGGAGCGAGCAGTGGTGGTAGTGGCACGTTAGATTGAG
>NW_016918968.1:0-1649 GCF_001483705.2 Eufriesea mexicana
TCAACAAAAATGTATTTTCCAGCAAGATTCTACAGCATTGCAATAGCTATGGCGCGCCGATAGAAAATTTCATGCTTATTTATGCAAGTGGGTTTCCTCACCACGATATTAGTCGAAAATGTCAATAAAATCGAATTTTTTGGCTGATTCTATGGAATTGCAGTGGCAACAGCATGTTAATAGAATCTTTCCTCCTTATTTTGACAAGTGGGATGGCTCACGGTGATATTAGTCGAAAGTGTCATTAAAATTGAAATTTGCAGCGAGATTCTATTGCATTGTAATGGCTATAGCACGCCAGCAGAATCTATCCTTCTTATTTATGTAAGAAAAAGGGAGTTAGCTCACCACGATATTAGACGAAAATGTAACTAAAATTGACTTTTCCAGCCAGATTCTGTAGCATTGGAACGGCTATAGCACGTCAGTAGAGTCCTTCCTCCTTATATGTGCAAGAATGTTAGGTCACCACAATTATAAACGAAAATGTCAATAAAATTTAATTTTCCAGCCAGATTCTATAGCATTGAAATGGCCATGGCGCGCAAATAGAATATTTCATCCTTATTTATGCAATACAGTTTTTTCACCACGATATTAGTCGAAAATATCAACAAAAATGTATTTTCCAGCAAGATTCTAAAGCATTGCAATGGCTATGGCGCGCCGATAGAATATTTCATGCTTATTTATGCAAGTGGGTTTCCTCACCACGATATTAGTCGAAAATGTCAATAAAATCGAATTTTTTGGCTGATTCTATGGAATTGCAGTGGCAACAGCATGTTAATAGAATCTTTCCTCCTTATTTTGACAAGTGGGATGGCTCACGGTGATATTAGTCGAAAGTGTCATTAAAATTGAAATTTGCAGCGAGATTCTATTGCATTGTAATGGCTATAGCACGCCAGCAGAATCTATCCTTCTTATTTATGTAAGAGAGATAGCTCACCACGATATTAGTCGAAAATGTAAATAAAATTGAATTTTCCAGCCAGATTCTGTAGCATTGGAATGGCTATAGCACGCCAGTAGAATCTTTCCTCCTTATATATGCAAGAATGTTAGGTCACCACGATATGAGTCGAAAACGTCAATAAAATTTAATTTTCCCGCCAGCCCCTTTAGCATTGCAACTCCTATGGCGCGCCAACAGAATCCTTCCTCCTTATTTGTGCAAGAAAGTTAGCTCCACACGATATTAGTCGAAAATGTCGTTAAAATTGAATTTTCCAGACAGATTCTATAGCATTGCAATGGCTATATCACGCCAGTAGAATCTTTCCTGCTAATATATGCAAGAATGTTAGGTCACCACGATATTAGTCGAACATGTCAATAAAATTGGATTTTCCAGCCAGATTCTACAGCATTGTAGTGGCCATAGCGCGCAAATAGAATATTTCATCCTTATTAATGCAATACAGTTATTTCATCACGATATTAGTCGAAAATGTCAATTAAAATGTATTTTCCAGGAGGATTCTATAGCATTGCAATGGCTATGGCGCGCCAATAGTATATTTCATGCTTATTTATGCAAGTGGGACTGCTCACCACGATATTAGTCGAAAAGGTCAATAAAGTCGAATTTTTTAGGCTGATTCTATGGAATTGCAGTGGCTACAGCATGTTAAAAGAATCTTTCC
>NW_016918969.1:0-3270 GCF_001483705.2 Eufriesea mexicana
CGCCCTTCGGTGGATTTCTATGCTCTACAATGATCTACTGCGCTCTGCTCGACCCTCTGGATGTCAGCAATAGTTGCCGCGGCATGTTAGGCTGTGTTAGTATGCGTTCGGTTGGGTTAGCTTACGTTGCGTTAGGCCCGGGTAGCTTTGACTTTCGTGCTGTAAACTGTTATTAAGTGGAATTTTGAGCTCTACTGTGCTCCACTATGCTATACTCGTGTCTGGGGCGCCCATAAATGGTGGTCGAGGCACGTTATTTTGAGTTATGTTACGATTGGCAATGTTACAATTTGTTAGGCTATGAAGCGAGGGCTTTAACTGTTGAGCTGTACACTGCCATTCGGTGTATTCCTGCGAACTACCGTGCTCTAATAATTTCTGCTTTGCACTGGGGATCTCAGTAACAGTGGCTTAGGCACGTTATTTTCTGTTAGGTTACGGCTGGTTATGTCGTATTTGGTTATGTTATGGAACGGTAGCATTGACTTTTGACTGTTAGGTTACGGCTGGTTATGTGGTATTTGGTTATGTTATGGAACGGTAGCATTGACTTTTGTGCTATGCACTTCAATTCGGAGGATTTCTGCGCTCTAATGCAATCTTATATTCTCTGCTCTGCTCTACGGAGGCCGGAAATTGTGTCTGTTGGGTTAAGTTTCTAGTAAGTAACTAACTTGAGTTAGTGTGAGTTAGGTTACGTTTGGTAATGTTACGTTTCGCTAAGTTAGGGAAGGATATCTATGAGGTTTGTGCTATACACTAATGTTCGGTGGATCTCTGCACTCCTCGTTGCTCTGCTATACGGTACTCGCCTCTGGGGAGGCCAGCAATGGTGGTCGTGGCAGGTTATGTTAGGTTACATTTGGTTAGGTTACGATCGGCTATGTTAGGAGGTGATAGCTTCGTCTTTTGTGCTACACACTGCTATTCGGAGGATCTCAGCGCTCTATAGTGCTCCAGTACGTTCAGCTTGTCACTGGGTAGCCCAGTAATAGTGATCTCGGCAAGTTATGTTGAGTTATGTTACGCTCGGTTTGGTCGTGGTGGTTTGGGTTATGCCTGGATAACTTTGACTTTCTTGGTGTACACTGCTATTCGGTGGATATCTGCGCTCCACTGTGCTCGACTATATTCTGCTTGCACCTCGGGAGACAAGCAATTGTGGTCGGGGCACGTAAAGTTGAGTTAGGCTATGTTTGGTTAAGTTCTGCTTGTTTGGGTTATGTTTGGTTAGCTTAGACATTTCTGACATACTCCGCAATTCCATGTATTTCTGCGTACTACTATCCACATGTATATTCTGCTTGGCTCTTTGGAGGCCAGCAATCGTGCTCACGTCACGTTAGGTTGTGTTAGGTTACGTTTGGTTATCATAAGGTAGGCTAGGTTAGGAGATGGTAGCTCCGACTTCTGTGCTGTACACAGCCATTCGGTGGATTTCAGGGCTCTACTGTCCTCTAATGCGTTCAGCTTGACTCTGCCAAGGCCAGCAATAGCAGTTTCGGCACGGTATGCTCGGTCAGTCTACGCTTGGGTAGGTTACGTTAGGTACAGTTAGGTTAGAAGCTACCAGATGTTTATGCTATACGCTTCTATTCGCCGGATTTTTGCCTTCTGCTGAGCTCTGGTTCATTCTGCATGGCTCTGGGAAGGCGAGCAACAGCGGCATCGGCACGTTGCGGTGAGTTAGGCTATGTTTGCTTAGTCTGGGTCAGGCGCTGTTTTGTCATGATTGCTTCATTTATTGCGCTGTACACTGATATTCGGTGGACTTCTGCGCCCTACTGTGCTCTAGTATGTCCTGCTTGTCTCTGGGGAGGGCACCAATAGCGGTTTCGGCAGGTTAAATTGTGTTATGCAAAGTTTGTCTCTGCCCTCTTCTTTGGGTTAGGCTTAAGTAATTATGACTTTTCTGGTGTACACAGCGATTCTACGGGTTCCTGCATTGTACCCGCCACTAAAGTGTTCCGCTTGTCTCTGTGGAGGCCAGCAATGGTGGACTCAGCACGTTATGTTGAACCACTTTACGCTCGGTTAGGTTGCGTTAGGCTAAGTTTGGTAAGGTTAGCTTCAGCTTTCTTGCCCTACATCGCTATTCGTTGGATTTCTGCGCACTACTTTGCTCTAGCATGACCTGCTTGGCCCTGGGGATGGTAGCAATAGCGGTCTCGGCAAGTTAGATTGAGCTATGCCACGTTTGCTTATGTTCTGTTCGTATGGATTAGGTTTGTGTAACTGTGACTTTTCTGATATGCAATGCGATTCTATGGATTTCTACGTCGTACTCTCCACTGATGTGGTCTGCTTGGCTTGCAATAGAGCTCGGGTCACATTGGAATGAGTTAGGATATGTTCGGTTATGTTATGATTTGTTAGGTTAGGATGGGATATCTTTGAATTTAGTGCTGTATTCTGCAATTTGGTTGATTTCTGCGCCCTGCAGTGCCCTAATATTTCCAGCTTTGCTCTGGGAAATCCGGCAATATGTGTCCCGGCTCGTTAGGCTGTGTTATGCTGCGTTTGTGGACGCTACTGTGCTCTAATATTTTCAGATTGTCTCTGGGACGGCTAGCAATACTCTTTGCGGCCCGTTATGTTGAACCAGGTTGCGATCGGTTTTGTGGGGTTAGGACAAGTTTGGTTCGGGTAGCTTTAACTTTTGTCCTGTAATCCGCTGCTCTGTAGATTTCTGCGCTCTACTATGCACTGGTATTCTCTGTTCGGCTCTGTGACAGCAGCAATGGCGGTCTATGCACGCAAGTTCGAGGAAGGCTATGTATCGTTGTTTTCTGTTTGTTTCGGTTGGGATTTGGTAGGCTTGACTTTTCTGGTATGCACTGCGATTGCATGTATTTCTGCGCTCTACTCCCCTCTAATGTGTTCTGCTTGGCTCTGGCGAGTCCAGCAACAGTGGTCGCGGCACGCTAGGTTGCGATAGCTTACATTTGGTTACATTACGATTTGCTTGGTTGGGAGGGAGTAGCCTTGGCTTTAGTGTTATAGCTTGCCATTAGGTGGATTTGTGCTCCCCACAGCGCTCCAACATTTTCTGCCGTGCTCTGGCAAGGCCAGCAATAGCGGTCTCGGTGCGTTGTGAAGAGTCATGCTACTTTCGGTTAGATTGGGTAAGGCTGTGTTTTGTAAATGTAGCTATAAATTTCGTTCTGTACATTGATATCGGGTGGATTTCTGCGCTATACTCTGGTATAGTAGATCCTGATTGGCTCTGGGGTGGCCAGCAATTGTGGTCGCTGTGAGATAGTTTGGGGT
>NW_016918970.1:0-250 GCF_001483705.2 Eufriesea mexicana
GTGCCGAGACCGCTATTGCTGCCCTCCCCAGAGATAAGCAGAGCACACTAGAGCTCAGTAGAGTGGAGAAACCCAAGGAATAGCGGCGTATAGCGCGAAAGTCATAGCCATCCTGACCAAACATAACGTAACATAACCTAACCAAGGGTAACCTCACTCAACCGAACGTTAGACGACCGCAGTTGCTGGCCCTCCAGAGACAAGTGGACGCTAGTAGAGCAAAGCGGGACGTAGATATCGAACGAATTAC
>NW_016918970.1:337-615 GCF_001483705.2 Eufriesea mexicana
ATATTGCAGGCATCCCAAGAGTCGAGCAGAATATGGTATAGCAATGGAGAGCGCAGAAATCCGACGAAGGGCATAGAATAGCACAAAAGTCTAAGCAATGGTGTCCTATCCTAACCGAACGTAACATAAGCAAATGAAGCCTAACACAATCTAACATCACAGGACCACTATTACTGGCCTCCCCAGAACCGAACAGAGTATAGTAGAGCAGCGTAGGGCGTATAAAATCGCCAAATATCAGTGCATAGCACAAAAGTCAAAGCTATCCTAACCTTACC
>NW_016918971.1:0-12647 GCF_001483705.2 Eufriesea mexicana
CCACACACGAGATCCGCAAGCTCACGCTAATCTCCAAGCCCCGCAAATCGCTCTGGAAAAGAGCGACTCGCGTTTGCAGGTAAGTCGTGCTCGCTGCTTAACCGTTCACACTAGAGGTACCAAAATTGGGTGAGGGGTAGTAAAGCTCACGCTAACCACCCACGCACGCGAAACGCGCGATCCGAACACCCACGCAAATCGTGCTATCTCGAGCCATACAGTCGGCCGGTGATCGAAGCACCCGAAATTGGTGGTCGTCCGATCGTCGCGAAAATTGCACAGATAGAAAGAGAAAAGCTCACGCTAACCACCCACGAAATCCGCAAGCTCACGCTAATCTCCAACCCCCGCAAATCGCTCTGGAAAAGAGCGATTCGCGTTTGCAGGTAAGTCGTGCTCGCTGCTTAACCGTTCACACTAGAGGTACCAAAATTGGGTGAGGGGTAGTAAAGCTCACGCTAACCACCCACGCACGCGAAACGCGCGATCCGAACACCCACGCAAATCGTGCTATCTCGAGCCATACAGTCGGCCGGTGATCGAAGCACCCGAAATTGGTGGTCGTCCGATCGTCGCGAAAATTGCACGGATAGAAAGAGAAAAGCTCACGCTAACCACCCACGAAATCCGCAAGCTCACGCTAATCTCCAACCCCCGCAAATCGCTCTGGAAAAGAGCGATTCGCGTTTGCAGGTAAGTCGTGCTCGCTGCTTAACCGTTCACACTAGAGGTACCAAAATTGGGTGAGGGGTAGTAAAGCTCACGCTAACCACCCACGCACGCGAAACGCGCGATCCGAACACCCACGCAAATCGTGCTATCTCGAGCCATACAGTCGGCCGGTGATCGAAGCACCCGAAATTGGTGGTCGTCCGATCGTCGCGAAAATTGCACAGATAGAAAGAGAAAAGCTCACGCTAACCACCCACGAAATCCGCAAGCTCACGCTAATCTCCAACCCCCGCAAATCGCTCTGGAAAAGAGCGATTCGCGTTTGCAGGTAAGTCGTGCTCGCTGCTTAACCGTTCACACTAGAGGTACCAAAATTGGGTGAGGGGTAGTAAAGCTCACGCTAACCACCCACGCACGCGAAACGCGCGATCCGAACACCCACGCAAATCGTGCTATCTCGAGCCATACAGTCGGCCGGTGATCGAAGCACCCGAAATTGGTGGTCGTCCGATCGTCGCGAAAATTGCACAGATGGAAAGAGAAAAGCTCACGCTAACCAACCACGAAATCCGCAAGCTCACGCTAATCTCCAACCCCCGCAAATCGCTCTGGAAAAGAGCGTTACGCGTTTGCAGGTAAGTCGTGCTCGCTGCTTAACCGTTCACACTAGAGGTACCAAAATTGGGTGAGAGGTAGTAAAGCTCACGCTAACCACCCACACACGCGAAACGCGCGATCCGAACACCCACGCAAATCGTGCACTCTCGAGCCATACACTCGGCCGGTGATCGAAGCACCCGAAATTGGTGGTCGTCCGATCGTCGCGAAAATAGCACAGATGGAAAGAGAAAAGCTCACGCTAACCACCCACGAAATCCGCAAGCTCACGCTAATCTCCAACCCCCGCAAATCGCTCTGGAAAAGAGCGATTCGCGTTTGCAGGTAAGTCGTGCTCGCTGCTTAACCGTTCACACTAGAGGTACCAAAATTGGGTGAGGGGTAGTAAAGCTCACGCTAACCACCCACGCACGCGAAACGCGCGATCCGAACACCCACGCAAATCGTGCTATCTCGAGCCATACAGTCGGCCGGTGATCGAAGCACCCGAAATTGGTGGTCGTCCGATCGTCGCGAAAATTGCACAGATGGAAAGAGAAAAGCTCACGCTAACCAACCACGAAATCCGCAAGCTCACGCTAATCTCCAACCCCCGCAAATCGCTCTGGAAAAGAGCGATTCGCGTTTGCAGGTAAGTCGTGCTCGCTGCTTAACCGTTCACACTAGAGGTACCAAAATTGGGTGAGGGGTAGTAAAGCTCACGCTAACCACCCACGCACGCGAAACGCGCGATCCGAACACCCACGCAAATCGTGCTATCTCGAGCCATACAGTCGGCCGGTGATCGAAGCACCCGAAATTGGTGGTCGTCCGATCGTCGCGAAAATTGCACAGATGGAAAGAGAAAAGCTCACGCTAACCAACCACGAAATCCGCAAGCTCACGCTAATCTCCAACCCCCGCAAATCGCTCTGGAAAAGAGCGATTCGCGTTTGCAGGTAAGTCGTGCTCGCTGCTTAACCGTTCACACTAGAGGTACCAAAATTGGGTGAGGGGTAGTAAAGCTCACGCTAACCACCCACGCACGCGAAACGCGCGATCCGAACACCCACGCAAATCGTGCTATCTCGAGCCATACAGTCGGCCGGTGATCGAAGCACCCGAAATTGGTGGTCGTCCGATCGTCGCGAAAGTTGCACGGATAGAAAGAGAAAAGCTCACGCTAACCACCCACGAAATCCGCAAGCTCACGCTAATCTCCAACCCCCGCAAATCGCTCTGGAAAAGAGCGATTCGCGTTTGCAGGTAAGTCGTGCTCGCTGCTTAACCGTTCACAGTAGAGCTTCCGAAATTGGGTGAGGGGTAGTAAAGCTCACGCTAACCACCCACGCACGCGAAACGCGCGATCCGAACACCCACGCAAATCATGCACTCTCGAGCCGTACACTCGGCCGGTTTTCGAACAACGCGAAATTGGTGGTCAGCCGATCGTCGCGAAAATTGCACAGATGGAAAGAGAAAAGCTCACGCTAACCACACACGAAATCCGCAAGCTCACGCTAATCTCCAAGCCCCGCAAATCGCTCTGGAAAAGAGCGTTTCGCGTTTGCAGGTAAGTCGCGCTCGCCGCTTAACCGTTCACACTAGAGGTACCAAAATTGGGTGAGGGGTAGTAAAGCTCACGCCAACCACCCACCCACGCGAAAGGCGCGATCCGAACACCCACGCAAATCGCGCACTCTCGAGTCACACACTCGGCCGGTGATCGAAGCACCCGAAATGGGTGGTCGTCCGATCGTCGCTAAAATTGCACAGATAGAAAGAGAAATGCTCGCGCTAACCAACCACGAGATCCGCAAGCTCACGCTAATGTCCAACCCTCGCAAATCGCTCTGGAAAAGAGCGATTCGCGTTTGCAAGTAAGTCCTGCTCGCTGCTTAACCGTTCACGCTAGAGCTTCCACAATTGGGTGAGGGGTAGTAAAGCTCACGCTAACCACTCACGCACGCGAAACGCGCAATCCTAACAGCCACGAAAATAATGTTACGTCGATGCATTTGTTGTATACATATATAAGAGTGACATTCTATATAGTTAGATACGGTAAAGATGTGACGGAATAGCGTACAGAAATTACATGTTGTAAATTTCTGAGAAAATGTTTATATTCGGAAGTGTGATATACGTTTAATGTTGCTGTAATTGTCTGATAATATTTTGATCTTCCTTGTTGGGAACTTTGCTTTTTTATGTTTAACTTTTATATTAAATTGTTCACTAAATATTCAATGTCATATATTTGAAAATCAAGACTTCTTTCTTTAACGTAAATATGTAAGTCTTTTGATACGAAAATTAAAAGTGGACAATTTTGTCTTTAAAAATTAGTAATTATTGGTTGGTTGAAATATAGTATATACCTTGCTTAAGGCCAAAGTTTATGAAGTTGATTTTTCTGAGAAACTGCTGATTTGAAATATTACAGTTGTTCCAAATAATTGGTTTGGCCAATTGATTAAGTAATAAAGTATTATTATATCAGGCACTGTTAATTCAACTATTCTTTCATATTAGTTTAATTGAATAATAACAATCTGCTGTATGAATTAAGTAACAGTTCTATAAAGAAACTAGATTTATTTCATGTAAAATATTTCGTTTTTATCTATGATCGTCTCATGTAAATGAGTTAGCATCTACTCTGTTATCATTAAGTAGGTAATTTATTATTTGTGGACTAATTTGACTACTGATTCAGTTTTATATTGACGGTTTTTGGATAACTTCATTGATTAGATATAGTCAGAGAACTTATTGACTATTTGAACTCTGGCAATATGAAACTATTCACTATAAATAAATCATTAAAATTGTAAACCATTTGATTTAATGGATTGACTTAATCCACAATTGCAACACTGAGTTCACTCGAATTATACAAATTCCATAGTACAAATAATGGAGCTAAAATCGAGTCTAGCAATACCGTATGAATACCTCGGTGATTTCTTCAAGCTTTCAATAATTCTTGACCTACGTGTCTGTATTATGCTACAGCTTAGTGTCTTGAGTCATTATCGGGGTATTGAAAACGAGTTTTCTGGGTGCTCAAACTTTTTCACCACACAGGAGGTGGTGACGCAATGGTTAACAGGTTTAGAGGTATAGCAGACACCGGCGTTCGCCTTGATGTTTGTCTACTGCATCCGGTATGTAAACGATCTTAAATACCATAATTTACTGGGTGAACCTAAAGGATTTCAGTTTCAAGTTTGCTCTCCTGTATTAGAATGCTTCGAGGCTTCGAGAATCGATGCGTTTCACAAATTTATCATCGTTAAACATCTTTACACTTTACAATACCAGCATTAACAAAAAATAAAATATTCCGTATTTTGGAGAATTACTTATGAAACAAATATCAATTAAAGGTCATATTTCATTCGTTCCTATTTTTTAACTACAATGAACGTAATTATACATCGAATACCGAATAGGACAATCGACGAAGTAAAAGTTTCAAAGATGTACGTTTCATTGGACCTCGAAATTATTCAAAACACGCAGTGGGAAAAAAGAATAAAGGCATTTCAGCCTCTCGTAATATTCGAATATCCCGAAAACCAGTTGACGATATCATGCCATCAACCATCAGGCTTGCAAGAAAGTGTCTGTATACAAAAATGCAGGAATATACGCTCTAACTGTCACGAGCTTCCCGCAAAGCTATAATTCTATTTAGTTATACGTCAATAAAATGTTCCTCCGCATAAGTTTAATAACATCGTATTTTATAAGCCACACTGTACACGGTGTGCTCAAGCCATGGGCTTTTACTTTCAAAAACCCGTTATCTCAACAACGTGTAACGATGTAACTATACAGTGGCCAGAAATTTTGCGCCGACATATATATTATTAATATTAATAACGTTACAAACTTCCATTTCTAATTAGCATGTAATACTTCGATATAGATACGTATTGTATTTCGGAATGAAACTCAATAAATGCCTAATTGCCTAAGTTACTCCTAAAATAAGACCGAACATTGAATACCTCTATTACCCATTGTCCTCCATTTTCTTAAATACTTAGACACAAAATGGAACCCTCCACGAACAAACGTCAAGCGTATCTATGTCTCACAATCCTCGTCCCTGACATCCCTTAATTTAAAATCAAATTTCACCATTTATACGAAACCTAACCTCAAAGTTATCTTGCAAAGCTCCTAACCAGAGTATCGAAACACGAATCCTATCCCGGTCTCGTTTTCACCGATTTCAACGAGTATGGAGCACATTGTATAAGTTTCACCTACTACAGGTTAAAAAGAACAGGTTAGCTCGTGATTAATATACCCCTATTTCCCATGATCCGCCATTTTCTAAACATCTGCCCACGAAATGGAACCCTCCACGAACAAACGTCACGCGTATCTATGTCTCGCAATCCTCGTCCCTTACATCCCTTAATTTAAAATCAGATTTCACCATTTATACGAAACCTAACCTCAAAATTATCTTGCAAAGCTCCTAACCAGAGTATCGAAACACGAATCCTATCCCGGTCTCGTTTTCACCGATCTCAACGAGTATGGAGCACATTGTATAAGAGGTTTCACCGGCTACCGGTAAAGATCAGGTGGGCTCGCGATTTATCTGCTTAAATACGTCCCGAGGCGGTGCACGGCCGGTCGTGTTTAAACGCTACCTGATCTTTCGCGCTCTCGCTCGCTTCCTCTCGCTCGCCGCGTGAAAGTTTCGACCGAACTTGCCATAAAATCGTTTCCTGCCGTTTTACGTCGTCCACGCGTTCGTCCGTATCCACGTACACGTGTGCGCAGGCGAACACCCATAGGTCGACTTGCGAGCTCCAGCGAGCGTCGTTCCATGATTTTATCCTGTCCGCTGGAAACGCGCGCGCGTTAATGGAATTCGTTTTGAACTGTTGAAGTTTTAATTAGCACTCGGTGCTCGGGGTAATTAGAGAATCATTTGATCGAATTACCTTATCGCGCACCGTGCCTGATATTTATTTCAGATATAACGTTCCTGCACCAACTCGCCCGACTTTTTTCGCTCCTCGGATTATTGTCCAGCTCTCTCGTCGTCAACCCCTTCGATTAACATGCACGAATATGGTAATTTTATCGAGACAGGTCGCAGACCTCGAGGTATCGAGTAAGATAACAACGGGGAATTCGAAAGGTTTGCCGCGAAGTGTCCTGCTTTGTGTCGGTGCTTGCTATTCTTTGAATCAGACGATGGACGAAAACGTATTTTCGAACTGACATACCCGGCTTATGCGTGTTATCGCGGATAAAGGAAATATCGTTGAACGTAAATGTTACCTTGCACTTTGATTTTTTAATTGGAAGATTTCTTTTCAGTGCTAGAAGATTTAATTTCAGTGCTAGTAAATAGCTAGTTTCAGTGATATTTACTACTGTCTGTTGACCAGTGAATGAGAACGAAGAAAAATTCTCAAGAAAATGGAATAACGAGTGAGAGAAAATGAAAAATCGATTTGGTGTGTGAAGCAGAGAAATGAGGAAGACGAGAGACTAAGGTGATCTTCAATGAAAATTTCGAAAACGGTTATGTGGGTCATAATAGGAATAATGACAAGTTGATAGTATTTCCGTTACCGAGGAGTACATATGTAAGATGTATAATAATGTGTAATGTATAATAATTGAAAATCTCGAATAAATTAGTATAGAAGATATCTATATGCGTCAATGATTGAATACTAAAATAGAAACGAAAATGAAAATATTTCAATCGATCGTAAATACGTGTAAAATTTTTGTGAGTAAAGGGTTACAGGTCATTTGAGGTTTTTAGATAAAGGGTACAAGTAGATGACGGTGTATTAATGGTTCACAGCAAGATATTGTGTATATTTAACAGTGTGTTGCTTAACCTCTTACTGTACGATTTGAGTTCCGATGGCGGTGCCATAATCAACAACAGAGTCGGTCACACGTCGAGCCGTTATGTCCGAACGCGACGAAGGATAACACGTAACTGAGGTAGGAAAACGTCGACGAATATTAACCATGAGCCTGGCTCGTGTTGTCTACGTTGGGACTTATCAACAAACCATGGCTCTCATCCGTATTTGGATACTCGTGTTTGGACCGATTTCACTATCACGTGTGGCACACGGTATTGTAGATTAAGACATTAAAGCAGATAATAGTAAAGTAATAATAAAGTAAATAATAGCAAAGTAATAATAAAGTAAATAATAGTAATTAAGAGCAAAGTAATAACAAAGTAAATAATAGTAAATAATAGCAAAGTAATAACAAAGTAAATAATAGTAAATAATAGCAAAGTAATAACAAAGTAAATAATAGTAATTAAGAGCACAGTAATAATAAAGTAAATAATAGTAAATAATAGCAAAGTAATAATAAAGTAAATAATAGTAAATAATAGCAAAGAAATAATAAAGTAAATAATAGTAAAGTAATAATAAAGTAGATAAAATAAAGTCTATTTAATACTAAATATCGAATATAAATCTATCAATCAATTGTAAGTTCAATATTTAAACAGAAGATTAATTTGGATTCAATATTTGATTTATTTTATGCAAAATAAACGTGATTACATTGAAACAATATGTTACTTGAAAATGGGATATTAAGTTGAACGTAGACGTAAAAGATAACTAAAAAGAGGAGAATATCAATGCTTGTAAAAAATTATAGCTACGTGTAAGGCGTTTCACCGTGAGAGAAAAATGTCAGAATTAAAGGAAATTTAATTCTACGAACGCTTTAACTCTCGGTCACCTTTTACGTTGCCTAAAGATAAAAGATAGCAGCAGGATGAGTTTTCTTGCACACGAGTCCACGTTTCCGAGGTGGAATATCTCGAAAATTTAATAAGCATGCTTGAATTTAAACGTGACTACGTATGTTTGATCTTTCTATGGAATGCTGTTCTTATTCATCTTCGTACACGAATTACCAGGTAGAAAATCTTTGAATGAAATAATTACACACGGCTCAGAAAATCTTCCAGGAATCTCTTATAAATCCGTTCGTTTAATTAATCTATAATTTTATTCGACAATTTTATTCACAGCGCGATATGCGATTTCCAGTACCCGAGGCAAAAACTGAAATAAGTTAATAGTTTCAAAATTTGGTTAAAGCACGAGGTTTGTAATGATTAAAAAATTATTTCATTCGACAAGTATAAAAACCTGAAATAAAATATTTTTAACGAAAGAAAAGTAATACAAAAGACTGTAATTTACGTATGTACTTACATTGTACTATGTTATACTATTTTACATTATTATTACATTATGCTACGTTTAGAGAAATAATTATGGTAGTGGTTGTCATAGAATGAGTGGTACGAGTGTGAGGAATGTTTGTGTGGAAGAATGTGTGTGTGACGAGAATGACAGAGATTCGCGAAAAACAATCAGTAGGTGAATGACAGTCATTGTAAATAGACGTTGTGTGTGAGCGAGTCCTCAAGAGATTATATCGCAGTTAGAAGCGAATTTATTTTATGAGCTTTAATTATAATTAATATTGTTCTGTTATTGTGTTCAATAAATATTTCTATCAGTTTATCCATTTACACACAATAATATGTAATTTAAAAAGCTCAGATTTTTTCCAGAAATAATTATTTACAGAATAACCATACGTACATTAATAATATAAATAATATATTGGAGATCTATCAAAGATCTATTGCAATATAGTAAATGACAATGTCCAAAAGTTTTAACTTTTTCTCTAACCTGGTTTCAATAACTAATAGGTAAGTGACGTAGAGAATAATTTCGACATCCTCTGAAAGAACCGGGGACTCGGTTTCTACTGGGGGCAGACGATTTTTGCCCCGTTATCCCGCGTTAAACCGTCTCATTAGGTTCGATCCGGTGAGGGAAATTCATCCTAGGAGCATGGCCGATCGTAAAACTGACGGGGCGGGTGTGTTTGCAAGCGGCCGCCGTCGCGGCGACGTCCGGCGGCAGCTCCGGAGGAACAGGACGCGATGAAGAAAATTTGCAAGAAAGGATAGTTACGGCGTTAGTCCGGTCGCGGAACGTTGACCCATGCCATCGAAGGGGAGGAAAGAAACTACGAAAACGTTCCTCGACCGCAGCTACAACGCCGTCGCTTTTTTCCTTCCTTTATCCCCGTAGAACGCCGGGCAAGAAGCTAAACGCTCTTCTAAGCGGTCCTCCATGCTCCACGGAGCGCGCATCCTTCTATCTTCACCGGTTTATTGGATGCCGGACGCGGCCGACCGGGTGCCTTCCGCTTCTTTTTCGCTTTGTCCGTCGCGACACGAAACGGCCGCACGGAACGGCCGCAACGAACGGACCGGTCCCAGACACAATCCAACGGTTTTTGCCGAATCTCACGCGAGACCCTCGGACGCTGGCCCCGATTGTCTTTGCAAATCGATCAAGGACCCACGACGACCACGACGACGACTTTATTTCGCTGCACTTTGATCCGGTTGACAGCCGATCGGCAACCGGGGATGGGTTTTATCGATTGCTCTTCACGTGAGTTTCAGACGAACGTCGGGACGGAGAATGGGTTTAACCCTTTGCACTCGAGAGGTGAGCTTCAGACACCATTTCGTAAAATTTGGAAGATCGATGTTAATTAATATATCAAATTTAATGCAATGTAACAGTGTGCGAGGTATCGAAATCAAATAATTCTACAATTTTGTTATTCTTCATTTACTGCTGAAAAAAGTATCGTCAGCTTTTTAGTAAAGAATCTTTGAATTTCTACTCTTCTCTAGCCAAAAGTCGTCGAGTGCAAAGGGTTAATATTCTGGAAATTAGGCGACTTCGTAAGAGCAAATTCTTTTAATTTCCTTGACTCTCGAATTTTAACGAGTTCTTTGAGGTTCGTATGCAGCTCTATCAGTGTGTATTTTGCGTTCGTATTTAACTTTCTATAGCCTGATTTCTGTTTCAATACGAGGAAAAAAGAAGAATCGTTGCTACTAATTCAGTGCTTTGTAGAGAATAAATTAAACTTTGAAATAATTATTAAAGTCATATGATCAGAATAAATAGATATACAAGATGTTCCAGAAACGGTAGTACAACCGCGAGTGACTGATTCTACGTGAAAAATCAAATCGAAGATGAAGAATAAAATTTTCTCATTCGGAGCTTAGTTATGGAGAAAATCGACTTTGAATATTCACAGAGAACGCGTGCACTCAACTTTGGCTCAAGATGGACGGTCCATCAGTATACCAGCGCACTCTGTGAATATTCAAAGTCGATTTTCTCGATAACGAAGCTGCGAATGAGAAAATTTTATTCTTCATTTTCGATTTGATTTTTCACGTAGAATCACCCACTTTTCAATTATACTACCGTTGCGTACAGGAGACACACTATACACGTTTCTATCTCGATAAGAGAATCAGTGTTATTTACAATAACTTTCAGAACAAGAGCCTTAACACTAGATTTACGGAACCCGTCAATTTGATGGAGAAAGATTTAGTTAACTTATATAATATATAATGACTGTTAATATATAATTGTTTTTAAATTAAACTAATCGTTAAAGAAAAAAAAGGCACGTGGATTCCTTTACCTGTCAATTTGACAGGTGTCTTTAAAAATAGGTGTACAGATAGCGTCCGTAAACCTAATGTTAAACCATGCATCATTTTGACAAGTATAATAATTTTAAAAATAATAAAAATAATAAAATCGATTTACAACATTTTCTATGTCACATTAATTTACTCGTTAAATATTTTTAGTCAAGATGGATACTACTTGTTCCAATTTGAAACAAGACTGATGGTACAAACAACGTCTCGCCATCCTCGATCGCGTTAAAAATGTGCACGAGTGGAAGATTATCCGTAGAGAGTCCCAGGGGTGGAATTTTGCGGACCGAAACTGAGTTATGCGGTTCTGCTTCCATTAAATGATTAATGTTTCGAGCCACGTCTGATTAATGTTTCAAGTCGCCATCGATGCGGCGTGGCCAAGTTCGTAGTCGGTGCTCAAAGCCAAACACGAATTCCCCGAGGAACCATTCCGATCGAAAGATACTGCACGCGGCGGTACTTCGTTTCACGAAGCATAATCTGCGATAAAGTTTCCACTAACTGGATAATGCCGCTATTTATCATCGAGATCCGAGCGTTTACGACACCTACCCGGTGCACAGCTACTTTTCTTGCATCTGTAGATGCTCCAACTTAAATATCACGAGACCTTACATTCGCATCCTGAGGTTCAACCCTTTGCATTCGCTATAACGATTCGGAGACTTTCTGTTACAAAGACATTGTTGAAACAGTATGTAAGAAATCAGATACAAATTGACACGTGGAATTATTTTATTTCCACATTTCTATTCCTATTACTCCAATTGCTAATTCCAGCAAACACTTTTGCCAACCAAATGTTTAACCTCTATTTTCTCAGAACAACGCTGTTGATCAGAGTGGACAGCGTAACGAAAGAACCAAAGTTCCAATCATTGTGAAATTTTTTGAGCATGTGTCCGAGACACGTGGCTCTGAAATTGACCACTGACTGGGAACCTAAAATTTCAGAAAATATTCAAAAAAATTGTTTCTTAGGAACAATTTGTCTTATTCTATCATCTTCAACGTCGCGATTTTTTTTTGAACTTGTTTGAAGCTCTAAAATTGTAAACTGTGGTTAACGTGATAGTCACATTATTTGCCTTTACTCGCCACATTTTTTCATCCTTCGCAGATTTTTTTCTCCGCGTTGTATCCTGTCCACCATCAAGATCCGCTCCATTTTACAGATTGTTAATTCAAGACTTTTTCCGGTCATTTCTGTCCTGAGATTTTTTATCAATATTTTTTTTTATAAGTAGCTTAAGGTTGAAAGTAAAGTCTGTGAAAAATTTACGCGGCTACCTCCTTCCAATTATTTTCTATGAATTTTTGAAGAGAGGTTAGGATAGGGGTTATGTCATACTGGCCTGCTTCATTGCGATACGACATTAAATTGTATCGGTATTAACTGTATAATGATATTAAAGCACTCAGTAATTAGAAAGAAGAAAGTTATACGTTTCGTTTAAATCACCCTCATCTCCATCTTAAAGTGTTCCTTTCCGCAAATTTTCCCCATGAATTAAATTCTCCGCTGCTCCTTTTAAAATGAATTTTCCAATATCGTTATAAGAATAAACACTGTCTCTCTCGCGAGTGATTAGGTCTCCGTTTTCCTCCTGCATTTTATCTTCTACCTTTGGAATCCTTACAAATATTTTCCACGCTGCTGAACTGGCTTGTACTCGTTTCATACCGAAAATTAATAACCGGAGGCAGAAAAGTAATAACCGACTTGGCTTGTGGCAGATTTGGCTACAGACTGAAGACTAAACGGTTCAGC
>NW_016918971.1:12827-74772 GCF_001483705.2 Eufriesea mexicana
TTCAGCATGAAAAACTAATTGATATAGAAGCGGAAATATAAAGCGGATTCAGGAAGAAAAGGATTACGTACATATAGTTAAATCAGAATTTACGTTTTAAAAACATCAATGGAATAACACGAACGTTTGTGCACAACTGCAGAAGAAAACGGGCATCAGAAAGTTCCTGATAAAACACTGCACGTTAAAAAAAAATTCGCGAAGCTGATAGCGAATATTAATAACGTGGATACAGGTCCAGAGAGAATTTGTTTGGATTTTGTATTTGCACCGGGAATAAATAATTTGAAAGCACGTCCTCGTAAAAATTCTCGTTCGGCATAAAAGGGCAATGGAAACGACGATGAAAGAGTGGAAAGAAATTTAAAAAAAAAAGAAGCTTATAGCATAAGATTGCAAAACCTGTGTTGTTATTGAAAAATTACTTTTTCGCCTTGAATACGGAATACATTTTTCACTCGCATATTTTACATTTTCGTACCGAAGAATAGGCGTTATGG
This sequence comes from Eufriesea mexicana, assembly GCF_001483705.2. Lineage (NCBI taxonomy): Eukaryota > Metazoa > Arthropoda > Insecta > Hymenoptera > Apidae > Eufriesea > Eufriesea mexicana. The sequence goes on from NW_016918971.1 coordinate 13,328, forward strand.
TCCAAAAAAGAATTAAATTAGACACGATTCAGATTTAGGTCTGCAAGTGGGTCGACTTATTCGACAGTTTCATAGTAAGGATTGCATCGTTCCATTTCGAATTCATGTGCATGCGTATATAACAATTGGAAAATTAATACAACACTGGAAATGCCAATCCAGTCAAAAAGATTGGTGTCAGAATTTTTCTTTTCGTAATTAATGAAAATATAGACCTGTTATTAATACATTTATTTATTTCTCGATTAGGGCTGGTCCCTAGTAAGAGACTATAAATCACCCCTAAACGAAGACCACACAGTCCCGAATTTGTTTAAACTTCCACCACCACGGAAAGACATCGAAAGCACACCCCGAACAGACGCAAGTCACCAATAGAAAAACACCCACCCAACTCTCACACCTCACACTAACCAATCACCATACAGCCGAATCAATAAAAAGAACACCGAGACACGAGATTGAAACCAGTCAAAACAATATCATACTACAGCAATATTCGTACTCTGTATAACAGTAAACAAAAACTGCTAAAGCCAGGACTGAACTAATCTACGTTTGTCAAAGGATGAAAACACTGTCAGATCGATTCATTCCATAGAATTTTCGGACCTGTAAACCTACCATGACCAGTAGACATAACTAGGATAAAAAAAAAAAAAATGGAACACGAGTAGAAATAGAAAAATCGACTGTACCCGTACTAAAAGAAAAATCGCGAAGACAAATGGCGAGAGTGACATCGCTGAAAGCAATAATTTTTGCTTACAAATTCCAAAACTAGCATTCGGGCAGACTAGGTTCGGTTACTCAAACTCCATCGCGACGAATCTTTTCACACCCGAAGAAGTTGCTCAAAGGGGGACGGTTAAAAAATGGCAGAAAGTGGCGAGTGTTAAAAAAGGGGGAAAGAAAAGGAAGAAGAGGGAAGTGATCGTCCTAACCGGAAATAAAAAGCAAGGGAAATGGCCGGGGGCGTAATAAAATTTCGAGAAGCAGGCGGATTCTGCAGTTCCTCCGACCAATTTTCCTTCGCGTTCGCCCGCCGCGGAAACGATTGCTCTTTCATGGAGAAATCTCGGCGAGGGCGTCGACGTCCTGACGGAAAAAGAAGAGCGGAAAGAGAGACGACGGCGGGGGTCGGACGCCGGCGAGAGAGGTCGAAGGAGGTAAATTGCCTCGAGATATTTAATCCCGTGGAAAGGCCGGGGGATCCTTTATTGGCTCGGCGAGTGAGCAACGGGCAAGATAAGTTTCCCATAGGATCGATGGCCAATCGCGTTAAGCGATTTTCGCGCCTCGTTATCCTTTGTTTCCATCCGTTGGACGGACGCCTCGACGCAGATGCCGATACTAGCCGTCTCCTTCCTTTTCGCTACCTCTCCTCGTGTCTTCCGCCACTGCCGCAATCGATTTTATATCGTATCTCGTTCACCACTACCGATCGCACGCTTATTACCACCACGAAATTTTCTACCTCGCTTGCAATTTTTGTTTTACCTCGCTGTGCCGTCTCCTTTTCATTGCTTTACATAAATACCAAAGCGTTTCAACGAATTATCGGAAGTGTACAGTAGTCCAGGACACGATATAGCGAGGTCGTAAATTAAACTCTCAACCCTTTCGCTAGTACGAGTAACTATATAGTCACCTACGCCATGAGACGTCATCTACATTGAGCCAAAAATTAAGGCAAGTACCTATCATTCCGCTTAGCTCTCGTCTCAGAGAATGGAAATTAACTCAACTAATGCGATGGTCAGTTCTTTTTTTTTTTTTTTTTAAAGAAAGCTTGGCCTCGAATGTTAAATATTGAGCGTGCTTAGTGTTTCCATCTTTGGAACGACGCTACGTTCTACAGGAGGGAGGAAAGGATTAAGAATTGGTATCAATGAATGCCGTCCTGAGAAATTTGGATTTTGGATTGCGAGATCGTAGAAATAAATTAGAAGAATTTCGAAGTTTTATTTTCCTGCTACGAAATGCTAGGGGTAATTGTTGTCGAATTATTAGGGGATCTAGAACCCTATTCCGAAGACTCCTCTCTGGAATTTGATTAAAAATGATGAAACGATGATAGGAGGATATTATTAGAAAGCTATATCTTGGCTAAACGTTGAAAACGAACGCAGCTATGTTCAAGGGAAAGTTGTTAAAAGTAACGTTCATGGACAAGGTTGGAACGACGAACAATACGTATTGTGCAACAATAACGATGTAGATTAATTGAATAAAGCGCGCTGTAAAGGTTATAGCATAACACCGCTAGACCATTCATTATTGATGAATTATTAATGAAAGACGGAAATGCTCATGAATTATTGCAATACTAGATCGATCATGCAGAAAGTAAGAAATCTTCTTGGAGAGATATTCATAAGGATCTTAAGGTACGTGTGTGCAACAAATTGCAAATTATCAAAATTTACATCGCACTTCATGAAAATTTATCAATTCATTATACTTCGTAACCTCTAACGTTTTGCTATCGCGAATAACGCGAATAACGTTATTATAAAGAACGGCAAACGAAACATTCCTCCGATATCTATGAAATACCAAATATTACCGAAACCGAGTACGAAAAAAAATGTCTAACAATTTTTAAGAAATAATTCTCGAATCCTAATTCGATACATACAAGGTCAATCCTAGGAATGACATTATACAGAAGTAGGGAACAATTTTTCACTTCTACCTCGCAATAAATACCAACTACCTGGGGAATTACCTTCACTTTCTTTCACCTTTTCTCTCTTCGTTCCGTGATTTGCTACATTGTATTCAGATGAAGCTAGACAAGTACACAAACGTGACTAGCTATTGCCTCGCCCAAATTCAGACCACCCAGCTAATTCGGTTACGCTTCCTTCGAATTAGAGTCTATCGACCGAGTCGATAAATTCGTATAGAGCTTCGATATTCTATATGTCTAATGGAACTTTTATGTCCCGTCGACTACCACGAGTCGTTTATGGGATATACATTAAGGCAACCGTAATTAGCAATTAAACTTTCAAAAAATCAGGAAGACACGCAAGACAGGCACGAGTTTATGCTAACAGCTAACTATGATATACTTCTCAATTATCTGCAGCCGCAGCGTGGATCATGTAAATTTTCTGTTTATATTCTCTGCCAAATCTCGTTGAACGGAGTGTAGGCCTAGTCCAAGTGGTATCAAGGTGGCCTGAGTGTCAGCGAGTTCATGGGATGCTGGTAATAAATAAGTGAAATTGGACTCCCATTAACTCGGCACGCTGGATGTTTTTGGGAGTGAATATGGAGAACGAATGATTCCGGAAATATAAAAAGATCGGTAGAATTTTAATCCTCAGCCTCGTGCTAAGTTGCACGCGAAACGAATTTCCCTGCTAATGTACCAAGAAAAACGAGAGGGTGACAAAAGTGAAAAAGGAAAAAAGACACACGGCTTTGTCAATTGTCGTTCTCCTTGTTTTCATTCGTGGCTTGGTTGCCAGCGTGGCAGACGGTCGAATTAAGCTTCGTTTTCATAGAGCGGCCACGGGCCAAGATTGAATTGCCACCCGTCGGCTTTCGCCGCGGAGTGCTTTCGAAAATTAAGCGACATTGTGCCTTAACGAATGGGGATTCAAGCCTACATCTGGTCGAAAAAAAAAAGAAAGAAAAAATAAAAAACGAGGGAACGTCCAAGAGGCAAGAAGGGCCGGAAGTGCGCCACTGGGAAAAGAAGGGGTTGGTGTTTCCTGGTAGGGCGATTTTTCATTCCACGCATGGTGGAACACTCATGTTCGTTTACAGAACATCGTGAAGTGTGTCATAAGGTATGATATTTCTAATAAAATATTTTTATTTCGATTGGAAAATTGTATCGAATTATTTTTGCGTCGGTTTAGATATATTTTATTTATTCGATGGAAATTTCGTTGCATCGAGGATTATGGATCACGAGTGTAAAGTATAACAGTCTACATAACATGTCGAGGGATCCATAATGGCGGATTATTGCGATCTATTTAACTCTTGTTTGAGAAATTTACACGAAAATTTCTTTTCATCTATCCTAATAAATTGGTACTATTAATTAACGGCTATACACAGTTCACATAAGCTGCATTATGATACAGATTCAATCATTACAATAATCCAATAAACATATACATATTTCAAAGAATACAAGATACACGTAAGAGAGGAGCTGGAAGATCGTGAACAAATTCAAAATAACTGACTTATTATTTCTACTTCATCATGCTATCACTCGTTAATCGCTAATTATTAAAAGAATTTCAACTTGATCTCTATTGCATTTGCAAAAAAAAAAAAAAAACTATAAAATTCTCTAAAATGATAGCACAAGATGAATAAAGCAAAAGCTGACCTCATCTTCCACAGAAAAAATGCAGAAACGAATAGAAAAAAAAAAAAGGAAGAAGAACAAAGGAGGGGAAAATAATGAAAAATACCGTGTTCCCTATGAGATGGCCGAAAGTTTGTTAAGAGGGAGCGAAAAGAAATGGTGGAAAACGGCAGACTATATTGGAACAAAGATGCTGGTCAAGGGGGCTATCTTTCGAGGCGTGGCATTATTGCCTCGGTGGTGAGCTCATGGCGGTTAATGGTGGTGACTACGGTGGTACCCGTGGTCGTAGCAGGCAATATCTGGTCGGTCACGTAGACTGACCTCAGCATCGAGCAATAACGACGCCCGCCCGGACGTTTCTACCATCGCGCGTACGTGAAGCACAAGGAACTGTGCAGGTCCTTCGTGCAAGGATATTTTTCTCTCCAGCGATATTGTTTGCCAACAAGTCGATTCTCGGAACGAAGGACAGTGTACATCCGGTATTTTTTCCTCCTGCACGCTGCCTGGACCACCGAATTTTTTGAATAAATTCCGAAACTAGACATTTAATTTCTTCAAACGAAAGTTTCCCTCCGAAAGAGAGATTCGGCTCGAGTTGTTCGTTAGCTGAATTGCTTTCAACTTTTGACAACGAGTTGGGATTAGAAATACGATTTATGCGAATTTCCAATTTTCATTCTCCTCTGATCAAATTAAATCCCATAAAAATCGACTTCTTTGGGTCTATCATTTACCTACTTTTAACTATACCTAGTATCTACCTATATTGTCCTATTTCACCATTTAGTAACACAGTATACTTCGCATTAACAGCGAATATATGGATTATTTGCATATTCGTTTTAAGTCAATAACAAAATAAAATCACCGGTATCTAAAAATACTCGAGATACATCGAAAGAAATCAGTATCGATAAAACAAACGAAACGCAAAATATTTTAGACTCAAGTGAACAATAAATATCCAAATGCCAAAGTAAATTTGTGATACCTAGTCAATCAACGTCAAAAACTAAACGTGACAACTAAAACGAAAGTGACATTTTTCTCTAACCCCTCAGTAATACCACGAGACACATTAGTCCAACCCCGTGGAAAATATGTTCGAAAAGCCAGACGTTAGCAACAAGTCGAGCGAAACAAGCGGCGGAATCAATCTGCTATCTGGCCATCGTCAAACGTATATACTTTATAGACCTCGAACGAAACGATTCGCCTATATATATAAGCGTGTATACCCACGTTACCTTCTTTCCCATCCCCTTTCTCTACCTTCTCCTCTTTTCCCCCCTTTCCCCCCCTTTCACTCTAGCGAAAACGTCGAAGAAAGATTTGCCAGGAAATTGCTCGACTCACCGTACATCTTCCCTTCGTCGGACAGGATGATTTTGCGTCGGCCGCATGGCGGATATATAGTGAGAGCTTCCTGGAAGCTCTGCTCGATATCCGGCGACCATACACCCTCCGCGTCCGCTGCCGATAGGTCCTTCTCGTCCTGAAAAATACGAACGCGCCGGATAAGTTCTCTCGCCGACTTTCACGCTGATAGAGAAACTCTCGCGAAACGCTTTCAATCGGTCCTGATCGATCCGTCTGTATCGTTAGGGGATTTAGAAAGTGGTATCGCGAAGTCTTTTTTCGTCTTCGCAACCCAAATGCATCGGGTTGCTCAGGAAGTTCGCGGAGTCTCTGATAATCCAAGCACCTAGGTACTCTGACTGTTGGGTGTCTGATGAGATTCGAGGGAGATTATGTTTGTTGATACTACGAACTGTTTAACAAATAAACGATGAATTTTGGAAGATAAGAGCAGCAATTGGGATACTCGAAATTTGTCTCTAGAAAAGATATTGCCCTTTAACCCCTCGTACTCGTACCAGAGGCAACCCTCAGTCGCCATTTAACCCTTTGCACTCCGTTGCCGTAATAAAACATATTTTTGAAATGTATACGCTTCCTTTTCTTTATGACAAAGTAAGATTTTTAATTTTCCACAGAGGCACGCTCGCGTCGTTGTAAATAGTGTAAAGAGTAGCTTCTAGCCCATGGTAGAAGTTATTCGGAGCTTCTAGTAGGTCATATTAAAAATTGCTTGGAGTGCAAAGGGTTAAAGACTAGAACTACCAGTTTGCAATGTATACTTAAATATGATACATGCAATTGGTATAAATATGATATAATGAAAATAAAACAAGTAATTGCGATCTTATTTGAACAAAACTCACTATAATTTTTACCAAAAGCTTCTACAAATTTCCAGCAATCGGGAAAATAAAATGTCCGAAACAAGTTATACTCTCATACATGGTAGTTCTATTGTTAATCAGATTCCAAAGATTGACGTTAATTAATATATGAAATTTAAGATTACTCTACGATAAAATAATTCTGTTTTTAATTTGTACACGATTTTTAATTTACCGTTTCCAAAATATCCACTTATTCGCAGAAACTATCCGAATTGCTATTTTTCTGCAACGAAAATGCTGTCCAGTGCAAGAGTTGAATAATTATTTCGTTTATTATCTGTAATTGCAGGAAAAAATCGAGGAAAATCATTTGAAACCTAGTATAATCGAAACCACGTCAAAACTACCCCTTTCTAAGACTCAGGATAACATTCCGATTCCAAACGTAAACAAACGAATAACGCAATCAATTTGTTATCGTTCGATCGCGGAAATTATTTCAGTTTTCCTTTTCTTTTATACACACGTACGTGAAGAGGGTTGTTAAATCGAAGTAACAATTCGAACTTCGAATTTCAACGAACGAGAGAAGCCAGTGGTGCACGAACAGGTCGATTACTTGGGTCGTTTAGATGAAACGGAGAAAGAAAGAAGGTGAAACGATCGGCAAAGGAAGGGAAAGTCTTTTCTCGGAAGTCTGGTCACGTTTATAATATTGGCTGGCACGCAATCCAGTGCTAAGAACTCGTTAGATGGCCAGGAAGTCACCGCATTTCGCGATTTTGTATTCTCACAAGTGTCAAGATCATAGGGAAAAATAGATCACACGATGCACGGGAATAATTTTGACTACATCAAAGGTAAATTATTCTCAGGGGAAGAAAAATTTGTAAGATTTCTAATTGCGATTTATCTGCGACGAAAAAGAAAATTCAGCAATTAAAATGGAAATTAAAATTGTCCTGATCAGAATATTAACAACGCGTTAAAGTTTAGGATACCTGGGGATATTATCATCTAGATATCTACAAATAACGTTAATATCGAATGTTATGTACTTTTCTTACATCCCTGCACGTTTTGGAATTAATAATGAAATAACGGGAGAATTTTATTAGTATGCTTTCATACGCATTATTGCTGCCGCTCCTTGTAACAAAATCGAAATTACAAAGTAAAGATGAAATAATTAGAAGTTAATATTTGATTCGGTATAAGAAGCGGCAGAAGCAAACAATAAAATGGATGTTTGGATACGGTCTAGCTTAAATAAGAACGGAACAATTAAATTCATTTCCCGTTCGATGAATTAAATAGTACTATAAAAGGCAAAAAATAATTGACTTAATAGACAGCGGAATTCAATTGGAATTTCCAATCCACTGTCTGATATTTCTTATTAAACTATTCGGACAATCGATAAATTTCTTTCCCGGACGTACAGTAGAAAATGACTAGTACTAACCAGACAAGCGTAACACTCTCGAGTTAACACGTCAGGAGATGCAGAGAACACAAAGGGAGAAGAGAATAAGGAAAAGCAATATATCCGAATTTAAATTTCTAATTGCAATTATAATTTTTAATTTCTAATTTCCCATTTCAAACAATTACGCGATTACGAAATACAACTATCTTCGATTACCTTCGGAATTAAGAATTCCACGGAAAATTACATATAAATTAAACAGGAAGATCGAATAGTTGTTTCGTTACGCTAATTATCGAAATCAACAAAGGATAAATCTAATTAACGGAACCATCTCACGAAAATGAATTTAATTACACGATTAATACGGTTATATTCTCGACGATAGAAAAATTACTTTATATATTAGAAAAAAGTAATCAAAACTGGAAGACTTTTAATAACAATTACAAGATTTTCTTAACGAATTACAGTCACTTTCAAAGACAGGTGACCACAATGATCCTTCGATAAAAAGGTAACTCTAACACGTTAAACGCGGTGCCAATTATCCTACTTTACACAAACAAATAACGAGAAGAGTATAGTAAACAAAAATCAATTTTCAATAATCTAAGAAGGAAACTTTATTTTTGCTTCGAACGTTACGATGAAATGCACGAAGGAATGTAAAATTCTGTAATGCTAATTATATAAATTGTAAAGTATTATTTTCAGAATATGATGCTTTTAGTCTGGACCTATGGCGTAGGGAGCCAGGGCCTGACACAGCGTTCGGCGCGTTAGTGGCGAGTAATTGAAATAAATGAAGAATGAAAGCAATGATGTTCAACTTACATCGCTAATTTCGCCAACGTCGAGGTTCTTGGTATCCGAGCCGGAGCCGTTCGCGTCGGGCGGCGGCCCGGTACTCGTGGGAGTCCACGACGCGGAAATGGTGTCGGCTGCAGCCACCGCACTGCCTGTAACAATCAACCACATTCGATACATTAATCCTCTATCTCATCCCCTCTGATCATCCTACGATCTCGTGCACACACCCCTGCAACCTCGTCACATCTCGGGCAAGGAGCGAACCGGAAGCAAGGGAAGCAGGCCAACGGATCGAAATAAAGGGAAAGAAAGAAAAACGAAGGACAGAGATAAAAAGAAAACGCGACGAGGAGCTGGCGAGTGGAAGCAAACGTGATACAATCTAGCACAAACAATGGGACAAGTTACTCTGAAGCGGGCGTCCCGTCGCGTGTCCGCGCGCGTATCATATCGGAGCGGCCTGCGGCGGAAGTTCGCCGAGCATCGCAACAAACGAAGAAGATTTACAGCGTTGCACCTCTGACATTTCTCGGACTCGAGGCCGTGGTGGCCGCGTGACGGAATCCGCGCGGCTCGCTCGTTTTCGAGCTTGGGATATCGTTACCCGTCACGCCGTGAGAAGAGCGACAGGGACGGAGAGACGCGGAGGCCTGGATACAGGCGCAGGGAGCGCGGGAAAATTTCACTGCAGGCCAACGGATAGAGGGAGAGCGACACTGCAAGGGGGTGGGGTAGCGGAGGGTGGGTGTACGAGGTGGTGGAAAAATCAGCACGTGAAAAATCGCGGCACGGAGCGCCCGTTGGCGCGGCTCGTGCTCCGCCAGATTCTCTATACGCTGGAGCAACAAGTGTTCGCTGATATCGCGTATCAGTGCCTGGGTCGGCGGTGGGGACAGCTCGTAGGCGGTACACTCCGCCTACCGGGGGTGGAGTGTGTATGTTAAGCCCCCGGAAGAGCCCCTCGCCCCTCGCTTCCGACCACAATACCGGATCCCTTTCTCGCGGCAACGAACCCCCGTAACACGCCGGGGGAAACTGCATCCTGTCGCGTTCCACGCGAGCCTCTAATCTCGGAGAACCGGCGCCCGACGCCGCCGCCGCCGACGCCGCCGCCGCCGATCCCGAGACCGGCTTTTGCGCTTCTTTAACACCGACGTGACGAGATATTCTGCGCGGAGACGAGGAGCAACGGATTTCGCTTGATCCTTGGGGAATTCACGGAGAAATATGGGCGATGTTATTCTTTGATACTCCAGACGACTGGATTTTGGTTGGTCTGTGTTGGTTTGGTTGGTTGTTGGATTGTTTTGGTCTGTTCAAAGGAGATTATCAGAGTGGTTTTCACGAATAACGTAAGAGGATTCATTTTGAGGGGTAGACAGCGTTTGGATAGTTGGTCAAGTCGTTGCACGAGGACGATACTTCAATGATTAATTGGTTTAGTGTTATAGCAGAACTAGGAGCTATCCCTGATGATTTATTATCCGTGTTTCTGTGTTAATTGCTAAGTATTTAAGTTTGAAAGTAATAATTTTTATCAGTATGAAATACAGAACAGAACATACAATTACCGCGTTCAAATTATACCCAGTACTTCAACGTTTTCTACTCAAAACGCGCCTGGTAAGTGAAAATCTGGTAAGCGAATGATGCCAATACCGTCATCTGCTGAAAAGCTCCAACCATCGTAACCTCGGACGAACCGCGTATACTAGCCTCTATTACTAGCGATGTAACCCACGCAAGAACCAGCTGGAAAACAACGAAAAGCAAGGAAACAAACGGTGGCGAATAGTCGGAAGAGTGGAACGGGTGCCACTCGGCGGTGTTCCACGGGCTCACTGAATATTCGCAGCTGGAGGATGGGGGTTGCACACGGGCACAATATGCCAGGCCGCTGAAAATGAGCGGAGCTTTAATAGAGACGCGAGCACAGGCGGAGAGAGACAGCCAGAGAGAGGCACGCACACGCGTGTACGCTGCACGCCGACGCGTGCATGACCATCGGATTCATATATCTCCGAACTCCGGGGCCGAGCTGGTGTACGTCCTTATGTAAATGCTCGCGTACCTCCCCCGCGTCGGACTCGCGCACGCACACCTACAGACGCGTATAAACATAAACACGTAAACGCAGGCACACGGACAGACAGCAGACAGACACCTAGTTGGTCGGCGGTCGCGCGTGCACACCGAGCGTAATGCCAGCGCGGCAGAAAGCATAGATCATGGCGGATGACGCATGGTTGCATTCGGTGTGCCCGCCGCTCGACGGGGCTCGGCCGTCGCCAGAGGGATGGAAATGCGCGGATGAAGGATAGGGAATGGCCGGGTCAGCCGTGATACGGCGCAGGAACTCGACCAGGGGGTGGGAGAAAGCATTTTGGAATGTCGTGGCTACTCCCGGTCACGGGAGATCCTGGGACACGTCCTTGTCCGACGACGCACGCCTTGCACCCTCGTCTCTCCTCCGCGACCTCCGCCCGCCTACCTCTCCACGCATAACTAAATTTCTTGCCTCCTTTTGACTTCGACCGCCACGATTCCGCGACCGTCTGCTGCTCCGGGGAGACTTGGGTGGAAGGTGGTTGGGGAACAGGCGGTCATGGGAAAGTTCCGTAGCCGTGTGTCGGTATACGCGACACGAGGTGGATTGGATTTTCGGCTTGGTTCATGGCTTGGTGTCCCCCCGACTATCGATTGTTCGGTAGTTTAACCGTTTTACTGTCCACGCCTCGCGGAGCAGGATTTTGTTTGCGTGGATAGGTCGAGACGACTCTGTAAGATCATTCCATACGAATCATCTTCCATTTGTATTTTCCCTTGAATTTAAAAATTCGAAGATTCATATTTCGGACCCTGAGTAATTTTTGGCAAGACAGTTCTACTAGGGTAGATAGGATGTCGTAGGGTTTGTCAAGTACCCAAAAGTGCAGGATACAAAATAGGGGTAGAAATTATCATATACATTTCGTAGGTTCGAAATTGTTCGACTAAAGGCAGTATTATCTACTGATTGTATACCAAGTGAGGTTACACACCTAGGGAGTTTCGTTTAAACCATCCTCCTCGTATTCAAACAAACCGAGTTACCTCTTCCTCTACGGTTACAGCCTCTGATCAAACTGCTGCCAAAAAGTCTTTCCAGCAGGATCCATAAAGAATCATCAAAGACCACTGGTACTATCTGCAATCCTATTCCCAGCGAGTCCAATCAACGTTCAACGATATCAAACAGTTCTCTTTAAACGATCCCCTTAAAAATCGACCACAACAAGCTCGACCAGTGTCCCGGCTGGTATCGGTGACATCCGTAAATCGTTCGAAGCAGCTTTATCCTTGAGCAAACGCGTCATAGAGCCGCGTATCCGGTTCCCGGTCCCCGGGGGTGTAGTAAATGGCGTGTTCGTGGGTAGTGGTGGCTCTGGCTAAGCTGTAAATTTGGCGTATAACCATTCGGGGGTAGCTCTGGTCGAGTAGGCCAGCTCTGCCGGCTCCCGTGGGTGGTTGTCTGCCGGTAGGGGAGGGCACGTACGTGTATGCGCGTGTCTGTGTCTATGCATGTGTACGTGTGGAAGGGTGAGACAGGAGACGGGGGTCGTAGAAGCATTCATAGCAGGGACCAGAGGGTGGCTTCGGTGGAATGCGTCCCGTTTAATATCGCGGAACATTATATATCGCCTCTCTTGTCCCTACGTTGCCCGTACCGCACGCTATAACACGTACAAACACGTACACACTCACACGAACGCTCCACCTACGATCCCTTGGCGACATTGACTCGTTCTCCATAGTTTTGCCCGACACACGCTACGAAAACTCGACGAATTCTTCCCGCGGCGTTTATTCGCGCTCTTGAGGATTTCTCGAGTGCATCGGATGTATAGCATCGTAATACCGACCGTGGGCCAACTCGCTTCGAGACTTTGGGGTGAGAAACTTCGACACGCGGATTCGGTCGTTCTAGACGGATTCTCGTGCTCGATCCACCTTTCCAAACTTACGGGGATTTTCCAGGAAAGGTTCCAACTGTTACCAAGCAGAGTGTTACGAAGTATGAGTCCGAGTGATGCGTGTGGCCTAGGATCGAGCGAATGATATCCAACCAAGAGTTTACTACTCGATTACCGCTTGTTACCGGGCAAACGTTAGACCTAACCTATTTCCTAGCTAGCTTCGCCACCGGAAGCAAAGTCCGTTCGATCGTGCAACTGAAACTCGACGAAGGTGAATCGTGTTCAGGTAGACTGATAGGGATCCTAGTACGCGTAAAAGTAACGCAACTTGTTGCTAATAAGCTATACTCGCAACGTGAACAGATCTTGAGGGATATATAGGACTCTGAGCTAAAAAGAGTATAGGCGTGTAGATCGAAATTTGGAATTTTCGCAAGGAAAGCGAATAAGAAATAACCCGTGTTTGGAACACTTGGAGGATCCTTGGATTATGCGAAGCCTGGGAATAAAACTCGTCTACCTAAAAGCATTATAGAAAAAAATTCGTTTGAATGGGATATGCAAGAGCAACACCATTCGTTGATGAAATGGAAATCTTATTACTGAAGCTCACCCCTTTATAAAGCGATTTAAAAGGTTTCTCAAGAGCGTGAGTTTATTTCAATTTTTCCACTCGTTGCACGAAAATGGCGAAATAATAACAAGCTACCTGCTACTTCTCTTTAATCACGAATTTGCCATTACTCTCACTCCCGGCGTAATCTCCGCGAGCTGCATGAAATTAAATAATGATAAAAAGGTTAGATTACACGAGACATCTTTTTCAAAATGTTTCCGTGTTGCAATTAAAATGGCACGCGATGTTTTCGTCAACGGTGCGAGAAAATTGACGCTGAAACGCAATTGGTCGATGTCAAAGGTACCCGGGAAAGCGGGGAGAGAGGCGCAAGGAGAGAGAGAGAGAGAGAGAGAGAGAGAGAGGAAAGCCGGGAGTGGCTGGTGCAACATGGATATTATAATTTTCATACCTTTGCGAGAGGAATTAAATTACCATTCACGGGATATTATGGCGACGATACTGAAGGTACATAATAGTTTTAATATAATATAATTAAATCTACGTTTAACCCACATAAAGGGATATTCTCGTTGGAAAATACTCCGGGAAATTAATTATTATCTTGATGTTGCGCGCCTGCGAGCTATCGTGCCGTAAAATTTATTAAGAGCTACGCAGCCCGGACCTATGTTCCGTTCTATCCGCCTTTTAAGCGAGTCATTAAGAATTCTACTCGATCCTGGCACGAGCCAAAGCAAAAGCCTCGCCTCCGTGTATGCCAGAGATTTCTGCCAGTAGAACGAATCGGTTTTGACCTTTTCGCCATTTGGTATTGCAGTTATGCGACGCTGCCGCGGAAAAATCACACCTCCTGGCCTGTTATTAACTCGAAGCATTGTTTAGTTAAATTGCCTTGTGTCAATGAGGCGTTGGATCTTCATTTGCATGAGAATATCAATCCTTTGCTATATGAATTATATTTATTTGATCGTTGCATGCGAAATGTCTGATTTACCAATGGCAACCTTTCGGAATCCAGCTGTTAATGCTAACGATGCTAATAATAACAATGCGAAGCCAATACAGTGTTACATGATATATCAGAAATACACAGATGCACCCTGGAAATTTTGAAATTTATCAAAAATATATGAAACTGGTACACGGACTTGTATTTCGATTTTAAATTAAATTTAAATAGCGTTCTCTGCTACTACTTAGAAGGAAATAAAATCATACGGCTAGAAAGACACGTAAACTCTGCGAACAAGCTGTTTAACCTTTCCACAATCGAGGTTAAAAATGTTAAGTTCCAGAGAAAGAGTATTGCAAGTACACGTAGTCGGTCGTTATTTCGAAACATCGTTTTCCTAAATTACAAAGTACCAGCGAGGAATCTAAACCTTCGGTATACCATCGCGAGTATTATAAGTATTATGCGAATACCGCGAAGAACAATTCGAGACCAGAGAAAGTTTCGCTTTTGCGATGAATTTATTCTTTATTCCAACCAACGAATTCGCGAATCGAAAAGTACGTACACGAAGTTTGCTCGGAATATGTATTATACTTAACCTTTTGCGCGGTCGGGCATAGAAAGCGTCCGATCATCTAAAACTGGTACTTCGCGCTCTGTTATTATCCCTGGGTATTATTTTATTAAATTACCGAGAACCAACGGGAAAGGTAGATTCCTGTCGACCCCTAAATTATTACGTTCGATGCGAAAGGTCTTTGCACAGGTTTTGCGTTATCGATAAATAAAAAGGGCAAGCATCGAAGATGGTGCGTGAGAGCAAGCTGCTCTCGAGAAGCTGCCGAGGAAGGAAGAGGAAGAGAGGGCAGGGCTCTACAGAGCCAAGACTGATTCATGTTTTAAGGTGTACTACACGGTAATTAACACTTTCACTACCAATGACGTAGTACTACGTCTTTCAGCCAAGTAGAACGAAAGTTGAGAGTCGTCGACGTGGCCTTTTCACGATTTAAGAGCTTTTAAGTTAATAGTGCATCTTACCTCGAAAAGTGGAGGGTAAGACGGAATATATTTTCTGCCTAAACGTCTTTAACCAAGAAGCAAGAAGTTCTTCCGCGAATTTTATTCCATGGTTAATTAAAGTACTCAAATCGCTCGGTTTGTTTGTTCAATGAAGCTAATTTAATTTTCCTGTTCGACGTCTGATATTCGAAGACTAGGATATCGAATTTTTCGTTGGGTATACATTTTTAATTAGCATAATATACTTTTATTTTTAAAATTCGATGTTTGCATTAGGTTCACCTCTTCAAATTTACGTTATAATTATTTCTAAGCATTCGTCGAGGTTTGGTTTAGGATTTCTTTCCAATTAAAATAACTATAATTATACGACTTCTAAAATTCGATGTTTGCTTTAGTTTCATTTCTTTGGGGATGAATTTTTTCAAGTTAACGTCACCATAATTCCGAAACAGTGATAATAAAGCAGAATAAATCGTTGATTTTCGTCGAGCTTCTCTTCTTCCTTATTGAGGGATTCTATGAGGAATAGTTCTCCAACTGCTTTTAATTTTCCCCTCACTTGTAACGTAACCATAATTTCCAAAAATCTAAGCGCACACATATGTGTTAGTATCCCTGAAGAGGCTAAAGAAAAATAATCGGAGGTCTAATCAAGGGCTAAAATTTTGTCCTTAATCATTATTTGCTAATTAATAACAATCGTCAAGCAACCATATTGCAAAACTGCAAACGAAAATGAAACAACGCGTGGATCTGAATGATGGAAAAATTGATTTCCCAAGTAAATGTTATTAATTTAATAAACGAAATTTCTAAAATATCCCTAAAACTCAAGACACTGTTTCAGTATTTATAGATGCTCCTCGTTTCTCCGTTTTATCGAGTCGCAAAAGGGTTAATCGAGACTCCCTTTTACGGAAGGGCAACCAGAGCGTGACGTTAAGAAGCGTAAAATCTTGAGAAGCGGCTCTAACGACGCTTATCTTCGAATTATTGAAGAGTAATAAGGTGTCGTGCTCAAGGTACACGGTTTACGGCTCGCGTGACACAAGGGTAAAAGAATGTTTTCCGCTTTGACAAGATGTCGTTTAAAAAGAAGAAGCCGAAGGGTTTGCGCCTCGCACGTGCTACGTACGCGCCCGTTCGAGAGACTTTACAAAGTGAACGAGCTCTTTCTCGAGGACTTCCTGTAAGCTGAGAATTCTCATCGCCCGTGCGTTCTTCCGTGTCAAACTACCGAGGATAAACGTCGTAAACACACAAAATTCGTGCACTTATATCTGTCTTATTTGCCATTTCGATAACTATAAAATTCTGCTAAAAGGTGCTCGAGTGATGACACCCTCGAAGAATAAATTCGATCTTTATTCTAAAAATTAACGCGAAGAGGAACACGATGGAGGAAATCAAACTAATTTCGTGTACGCATACCTGATAGTGAAGGAATTTATGGAGCTGGTCAGAAGCTCATAAATTATTTCAAAAAAAGCACAATCGAATAGAAAATTATACACGAGCCAGGATATTCGAAATAATTTCATCCATTAATAATAAATAATAATAGAAAATTAAAAATTTGCAATGAACTCTACATTAATAGATAAAAAGTGCCTGTAAATGTGCGCACGGGGAAAGAAATTATTACGTGCAAAGGATTCATAATCCGCATGCTGAATATACTCGCTTTTCTCAATTAACGAGTCAACCATCTCGCAGCGCAATACTTGCAGTCTTTGAAAGCCAGACCGAATGCTGTGCTCCAAATTCATATCTCGAATTGTACCATACCTAGCACAAACATAATTACGAAGATTTATTACGCATGAACAGCTGAAATTGCACACCTTTCGTGGGCAACGTCGCGAATGCAAAACGCGTCGGCGATAAAAAGGACAAACATTTTTTTAAAACCGGTTCTTCCTCCTGTATTCCCTCGTTATCCCATTTGCACGGCGAAATGGCCGGGCGCAACTTCAAGCTCATCCCGCCACCTTCCACCTACTCGCGCTCGAATTACCCGCAACACAGCCTACATTCAGTCGACCTGACAGCAATCAAAAGAAGCCCGATGCAATTAGAAGAACATTAAACACGCCGGAAAGTGTCTGTCTCATCGCTAACGTTCGCTCTTTTACCCCGCAGAGAGACAGTTAGGCGGAGCAAAAACCAGAAGAGGGAAAAGGAAGACAGACTCGGGGTAGACGGGAACAGAGAGGGAATAAAAAAAAAAAGATAGAAGCGACGCACGAAGAGCCGTAAAAACTCGAGAATTCAACTGGCAAGCGGGGAAGGTTAATTTCCTGGAGCACCCGATAGAAAAAAGCTTGCTTCGAGGCCACAGGTGCATCCATTCAGTGCATGACAGTAATTAATCTCTCTCCCCGTTTCCCTCCGCTTTTCCCAGCCACCACCCTATATTCCCTTTCTCTCTATCCTGCCACTGTTTCGCCCCTGGAAAAAAAAGAGAAAAAGGAAGGGAAAAAAAGAAATCAAGCCCAATTCGCGCCTCGTTTCCCGGCGTATACCCACTTGTTCGCGGCCACATGAGCTTCAACAGTGATTCACCAACCAGCCCGTGGGGGGTGGAAATAGCGGAAGAGGGAGACGCAGGACAGGGCTGGATGCGCGCATGCGACGTCGCCGGGGAAAATAATAAACGCACTCGAATCTTTCCACGGGAATACACCTCGAGCCGCGGGTTTACGGTAGGTCGAGACAAGGGGGTGTAAACGGGGCGCAAGAATCGAGGGAAAGGGGTGGCTGGGGTGGAGGAGAGAGACGGAATATTAGCCATACATCCCTTTCTCCCCTCTTTGTTAGGATTTCGCGGGTTTCACAATTGGTTACACCACTCGTGATACAGGGGTGGTTCTTATTTTTCGGGCCTAGAGAGCGCTATTTGTAGACGAGAAGTGGAATTTTGGTAAAAAATCTTCCTCACTGGAAGTTTCCAAGTGGCAGACAGAATTCTAGGTATGTCTTGAGAAATTGCAAGTAAATATTGAAACTGTGCACACTTGCAGTTGGGAATTGAGTACAGGAGAATTTTTGGGGTAGTATTTCGAGCCTGCTTACAATAAATCGCTAAAAATATTCAAATTCCTGCAATATCTACAATTATGATGATTATCCTAAGGCTACGAGTACTTCGAACAGTTCAGTCCGATAATCTCCGTATTCCAGCAACGTCCACGATTATCAGGATTATCCTAATTCTTTTGATATTTTACATCCTCGCGAAGGAATAAAAATGAACGCTCACTCGTGTCATCGTCATCCTTCCTCTATATCTCACCCCGTGTCTTGCCCCTCCGCGAAACACGCCCCGTCAAACGTGATTCTATAAATTCTATCAGCCAGATGACGCTCGACCGATAAAGCCCGGAGAAAGAGCATCGCAGCCATACCGTGAGCAGCGAGGAGAAAAGAGGAAAGGAGAAAAACACGGAAAACGAAGAGGAGCGGGTGGAAGCGGTAGGTGGTGGCTGGAAACGGACGCATTGAGGACGGAGACAAGGCGGGAAACTGCTGAAGAGCGACCTCGCGATGCCTGTTCCCCGCTGTGTCTCTGCTCCCTTTTCCTCACGATCTTCACACGTATTTTTTCAATCCTTAATTGCGATTCCGCGAGCTGGAGGAAAAAAGTCGGCGGGAGGGGTTTGGGAAGAGAGAATCGGGCGAACGAGCCTCGAATGGAGACTCTTCAATTAGCGGGTCGTCGGTGACGCAGCCAGCAGCCACGCGGCGATGACGGTATGTCGTTAATACGCTTATTCCGCGGCCCGGTTCTCCTTTCTTTTTCGTCGTTAATGACCGGCTGAATAGAACCGGTGCGTCGCCGTGCGAAAAGAACGAGAGTATCCGGTGAATTCGAGCAATCTCGCGTTTCCTCAGCCGTTTTCGTTGGCTTTTGAACGACCGCGACAGACCTCGCGGAAAAGCGATTAGCGCTGCGGAGCAATTACCGGGGAAGATCCGCTGGCTTCGTTACGCTAAATTAGAACGAAATAATTTGTTCGAGCAGTTGGTCCACCGGAGTCCGTCAGGCTGAAAAGAATCCTCCGCGAATTAACGAAGAATTCATTACGCGTCCTTTAGCCCCGACACCTTTCTCCCGCAGACCCCTTTCGCCGGTTATGGTTGCGGTTCGACGCGTCTCGTTTTCTTTTTTACTCCGCTGTATTTCCATCTATTATGCGTCGTTCGTTAACGACGTCACGCGAGGATGAGCCCGATTTCTTCGAGACCTGGTTTCTGGCTGGGCTGCTTTGCCTGATTGGGGCTACCCCGGAGCAGGTTGTTGCAGGTCGGAGAGGATTTCGGGGAACTGGTTGAACCAGGCAGATGAAAGTGCGACGACAACCCACGATAAGCAAGGAAAGATAAGTAAGGAAGACTCCAAACTCCATCATGAATTAGCAGATGAATACAGTTCCAAATTTCAAGACGCAACCTTGTGATGACAGCTAATACGAATCTATGACCAAACCTCCAAACTCCACAATACAACCCCTTTCAAACCACCTAGCATAAGATAGCAAGAATATATATATCCCAAAACCTAAATAAAGTCAGTTCTTCTCAAATTCTAAATACGTCTCACTTCTCTTGCGGTATACCTACTCTACGGATAGTATCTCGTATAGAGGGATAGTTATTCTTATCTTTCAAAGGGGCAAACTAGTTCCGTGACAAGAGTATGGTGATTTTTCAGATTGGAGTTTCCGCCTGAATTTTCGAATTTTCGTAACGAGTTGGTGTTGGAATTTTCAAGGGCTATTTCAATTTGAGGAAGGTTATTTGACGAGCTGATGGTAAATCAGAAGGGTGTTAGGAGTGATCCTGATGAAGACAGTTCGATGTTTAGGGTGATTGTGTACTTGTGGTCGTAATGGTGCACATTTTCTGAGAGTTTAATTTCTAAGATTAGCTGATAAATTTTTGAAATATAGTGTAAATGAAGTATGGGATAGTCTATGATGATATCGAATGTAATTTACTTTCGAGATTTTATAAAATGCTAGGCAACTCTTTTACCTACTTCGATCCTTTGTTACAGAAACATGAGAGTACGGTGATTTTTGAGATTCGAGTTTTCGCGTGGATTTTAGGGTTTTCGTAGCTGACGTTGCAATTTTCAAGGGCTATTTGAATTAGTGGAAAGTTATTTGACGAGCTGGTGGTAAATGAGAAGGGTGTTAGAAAGGAGATTCCTGAAGAAGACAGATCGATGTTTGGGATGACCGTGTACTTATGGTTGTAATCGTACACTTTTCCTGAGAGTTTAATTTTTCGGACTGGCTGATAAATTTTTGAAATATAGTACAAATGCCGACTCTAATTTAATTTCGAAATTTCATAAACTTTTAAGCAACTCTTTCACTTACTTCGATCCTCTGATAGAGCAGAACAGATGGGTTGATCCAAAAATTTGGATTAAAATGAGATATTTCATAAATAGAATAAAATACGAATTAGTCTATCAGAGCGATTGAAATATCACGAGATTCGCCACTCGAAAACGCTCAATTCTGTCTCTATCCTTAATATGCTCGAAGCTATAGTTAGTTCCAATTGCGTGAAACATCTGCTTCTAAGTATCCGGATACTTCAATCGATTTAGATAGCAACAGTGCACGAACAGTACTAGCGCGAGTAATAAATCAGTGAGAAACGAATGACTAAAAGCAATGCTTATCACCTTGTTACGGAATCAATGTATTACGAATTTAAATTAGGTATTATCAAACTTGATGGCGCGCATAAAAGCCAAACGAACGATTCGTTGATGCGACTATCAGTTTTACATATCGCTACTTGAATTATCGCGTGTAGCTTTGCGGTCAATTTAGGAGATCTCTGTGGTCAATCAGGAGCTTATCTAACCTGCGGCTGAGAAATTAAAGACTCCGGAGATAAATAATTTCTAAAGAGATTTTCGGGCTTAAGTGTTAATTACGCGTGCAGCACCCTCGTCATCGTTGTTTCCTCGCAGCAATTATTATTTACACTCGGTCGGTCCCGCCGTGGGCGGGCAGAGCGTGGCTGCCATTAAATCATCAAGATGGGGATCGATCGGTGCTCGAGCGTACGCGACGCTTCGCAAATCGGTCGCGGAGCAATTACGGATAAAATAATAATTCGCGATAGGATGGTACCCCGTCTGATCTCTCTTAACCCACCCCGGCGCCTCTTCCTGGCCGTTACTCCTCCGCTGCTTTTCCCTTCCTCATTTTCGATCGACTCTCGAACCGCGAAATTGTCGCGTAGCCTCGTTAAAAGCCGACCCGCGAAATATGCGCATAAATCGCCGGACGATTCGCGTCGCAACGTTCGTATTGTTGGTCGCAATTAGTGGGATTAATTTACATATTGCCGGATTAACCGTTCGGCCATGAATTATTCAGCGTATGCTAATGCGCCGCCTTTGAATTGAAGTCTATAATTGAATGCTTCTCGAGAATAAGGAAAGAGAGCCGCGCAACCACGACCCCCGTCGCGACCGACTAAGGAACGAGCATTAACCGTATTATATTCGACCGATGGGAAACCGGGACGCGTCGTGTGCAGTCGCGAGACGAGCACGGGGACCTGGGACACCCTAACCGAAGGGTGCGTTCGTTGCCCTAACGCCGCGACTATGGGACGTGTCCAAAAGTCTGGTTTTTGGACATTTTATTTCTATGGGATCGGGTTAGGTGGTTCGTCGAGGACGTTCGAGTATTCGGGTCTCCGACGAAATTAACCCTTTCGCTTCGGGCGCCGCTTATAGGCGGCATCCACGCAATGACTGCTAGGTACGAGCACCCCATATATCCAATGATGCGTATGATGCAATCTGTATACGATTGTTTTATTCGATACAGTTGTCATTTAAAACTTAGAAAAACGTACAGAAATATACAGAAACTACACGCACTGTGCATATATCCGGCACACAATTTCGTTCAGTGACAGTACTTGGATGGACTGAACTGCCCAAGCGAAAGGGTTAATATTGGTTTTTAACGCGTTGAGAATGATGCAGCCAATGCAGCTGTTGGGAAAGACAGTGAAATGGTACAGGAAGTTAGCTTCTGAATCTTTAATGTTAGGGGTAGGGGGTAGGTCTATGATCCAATATGTAAAGAAAAGAAAAATACATAGTTATTCCTGTTCGTGGGATCATTTTAATCACTGTTGTTTGTGTAATTAGGTAAATGGTATAGGTTGACAGTGGTGACGTTAGCTGCATTCTGTAATTCTGTTATTCATGGAAGTTGGATGGATTTATGTGTACGTGATTTTTTAATTTTATTTCGATTATTTCATACTGTGCTCTTGGGATATTTGAGGAGACTGTGCACCGGGGACCAAGTTTATCATCGATGAGGAAATTACAGGAGTTTAAAAGTAAATTGAAATTATACCGATAAAATAATGCAATATTTCTGAATAGATAATTGTAATCGATTTTTAGTCGATTAAGAAACGTCGTTACATAGAATCAAAGTTTAGGGTTTTGGGAAATTCAAACGATGAGTAATCGGTGTACGATATTGAAGACGGAGAGAAAAGTGGAATAATTCTGTATTTATGGTTAGGAAGAGAAATCGAAAAGCGAAGAGGTTTTTTAAGTTTTCAGCTAAAGCGAGTGAAAGCACCGATTATATTGCAATTAATCACAGGCATTAAAGCCCCGTTGTGTGCTCAGAGAAATAGATTTCCGATTGACTTTCTTTTCTCGGTGTTGTTAATGAGTGTTTCATTGCTTAATCTCGCCGGGGAAGAAATGCCAGATATATAAATACCTTTCTACACTGCCTGGATCGATTAGAAAATCGAATAGTTCCTTCATCTCTCGATTTACCGGAATAACTATACGCTTATGAATATGTTATTCGTAAAACCAATTTCGAATACAAATCCCTCAAAATACCCTGTTACTTAAAGGATTAATGCATTTATGAATAACGATACATTTATTAAACTTAATCTCTATCGATACATAACCTACAATTTCAGCATCATATCGCGTATAAATAATTTTCGTCGATATTTCGTTGTATATTTATAAACAAACATCTATCGTAAGTTGCTCCTACTAACACTTGTAACATCACGTACAAAACAATATAAAAAAGATAGAGTAAAATTTCCTGCCATCTTTACCTGTTTATTATCTTATTTATTCGCTATTTAATATAAATTCTTTCCATTCACCCCTGCTAAAAATAAATTGAAAGTAAACTATATATTTTCACATTCTCTCCAACCTCGCATCTCCTCGATATCCGGTACAGAAAATAAAGGAATAAAAAGGGAAAAGAAGATTACGAAATACCATGTAGAACCTAAAGGACGAAACCCTCGAAAATAGCTGGTACGATGTCACAAAGGCTCGTCATTAAACACGGCGTGTACGCGCTTCACCTGGAACAACGGTGTGGTATCGCGCACAGCGGAAATTTCATTTTAATACCGTCTACTTTGTACATAAGCACGAGTGAACTACAATGGCGAATAATGCAATCTCCCGGCAAAGACCACAGAGACATCGCTCCGGCGTAACGAGGCCTCAAGACGCGGGGAAGAAGAGTGATGTCGCTCCGCCTCGAAAATGCCACTGACGCCGGATAACCGGGAAAATTACAAAGCGAAATTCGCCATGCGGAAAACAAGGATAAAAAATGGGCTAACGAGCGTGAAGGATGTGAACGGGGTTCAACGACGACGAGGTGGAATGAATAAATCGTCGGTAGGGAAATATTGGAAAGTAACAGGTGGAATCGAACTCGAGATACCAAAGGATTCAACGACTCTGATATCGTAGCCATATTTGCACGGTAGTATCGTTTTATCGCCGTATTCCACGTGCTAATCAATTATAGCAAACGTTTGTAGGATCAGCGAGGAGGAATAGTTGATTTAGAAAAAGTCATTGTTAATCCTTGAAATACCATTTCGACCGTATTATTACTAGTCAGAAGTAATAATGCCAACTCTGTACCTCAAATAATACCTTGACACTTGGCAATCATATAGCCCAAGTAACTGGAGTACAGGACAATAAATCAGTTCGTTTTTCTGTTTGTAATCCTACCCTTGTACCTCGAATTTGGAAACTTCATCCAATAATAAAATACATAGCTCTACCAGGGGTCCATATAAATGCTAGACCTAGTATCAAGATAACGAGACAGTCCATTTACTATTCGAAGACAAACACAATCTCTTAAAACAGCCGTCCATCGCTAATCGTTGTCAAGCAAGAACGACCTAGTGACGATATATAGTCATGCAACAGGAAACTTTGGAATTTCAGGATATATTTAATCCCTTCCCGTGCCATTTAGCTCGGCGAAATCCAGGCCCAAACGATAGACGTCAACTGCTTTCTAACAGAGATTATAAGAATCGTGACCAACTCTCGTGGTGAACTGATAGGAACTAAAACTCAATCACGGTCGTAACTGGCAAAACATCACTCCGTGATGTACGTTTGGCCCGATTTGCTATTCGCGATTTACTATTCGTTAAAGTATGGAAAGGGGTTAATAATAGCCAACTGTGGATTGATTTGGTTCACCTGATCAATTTTATCTAACCAAAGAACTGGGCAGATGAACACAATACCGAGTCTCTTCATCGTTAGATTAGAATCTTGGTTACCTAATCCTGAGCTGTGCTCACACTAAATCGACAGTTGACCTAACTTCAGAGTGATTTGTAGACACGAGGTCGGACTTGCAGAGTTCATGGATTGTAAAGTCTAGGTCTCTGGGTCATATCTAGGTTGTAAAGAATATTGCTCGCGTTGGAGTGACAATTGACTGAAATACTGAGTCTAGAATCGGCAGATATGGTCTGAAGCCGGGAGCCTAGGTCCTTGGATTATGGCTGGGTTATGAAGTATAAAATATTCCAACTACGTGCTGATGTAAGACGAATCCGGTATCCTCGCGGGGTTTATGGTCCAGCAACTTCTTAACAAACCTGCATGAACGTATCTCATGGAATTCCAAGTGGAGGATTAAAGGTCGTAATCCTGCCATGTGATCCATCGAAATGTTTCGAGCGTTTCGAGCACATTTTTCTGAGAAATCCAAATGTTTCGGGAATTCAAGTACCTCGCATGAATGATCGGTGATTAGACGGTTAATTACTAATCCGGTATGATAAAAATTGTTTGATGCTCCTACGAAATCTTAGAATTCCTCGTGTGACGATAACGTTTCGAAATTTCCAACTAACAGACCAGTGACAGTCCAGTGTAACTCGCTAGGAGGTGTCACGTGTGTACCACGTCGTTGGCGATTCTGCGACAAAAGAATTACAACGTGCGTGGCACGTTTTTCCAGTGCAAGTGGTTAAAAGGACCTTGCTTCTATACGTAAGACGTGAAAATGAAAAAAATTCCTTAATTTTTCCTCGCCTGTTTTTGATACTATTTATGCCATTATAAGAAATTTTAGAAGCTTTTCCTCTGGTTTATTTTACTTGGTAAATATGCTGGTTTCGAAACAGCGAAATCCAAACTGCCTCTCTAAACAAGTCCTACTTTAAATCGAAACAAGAGTTTCAATTCCGTTCCAATTTGTATTTCCCTATCAATGTCCAAAACACTAGTTTAGAACAGACATTGCCTGATTCAGTCTATGATAACTAGGTATTTCCAAATTAGATTTAGCAGAGATCGATAATCGTTATCGGAGAAGTTATTAACTCGGCTCAGGCTTGTTAACTCGCAGATGAACATAGAGAGGTTTGATACAATAGCAGTTCCCGCAAATTCATTTCATTCCGTCGTTTCAGGATTTATTCAGGTTTTATTCGGAAGCTAATCGGCTGCTGTCAAATTCGTTTTGAACCAAAGGTACAAACAATGGAAATTTTATTTTCAATTACAACTGGAAATAAATATATAGCGACCACCATTCTCACCCTTGCCAATAAATGGATTCCTACTTGAAGGAGGTTCGAGGAGTCCTCGGTGAATCCTTGACCTTCCTTAAAAATACAAGTTCCCATGCCATTTAAGCATCCTCGTCTAAGCTAGGGCCTGCTAGAAAGCCTTACTGACGAGTTCACTAGCATCCCTTCCTTTTCCTTTCGTCCCTTTTATCATCTCTACTGAGGATACCAGCGACCGAACGACTTGAACAACCGAGGGGGAGGACCCCCTAGAAATACAACTCCCCTGCTTCCTTCTTTTACTCATATTCCTTCCTTTGACTTCCTTGGATTCTAAATGGATATTTCCCAATTTCTAAACACATTTACGATACAAAACCTTACCGTCTATTCCACGATAAAAATCTTTCTCTCATTTCGATACTATTCTATTCTTCCTTAGTCCCTCTCTTCGGGTCTATCAGAGAAACGCAAGGATAGAAATACAACGAGTGATGATTAAAAATGAGGAAATAATATAAATGTTCTTCTCTAAAACCATCGTCGTTCGTATAAATTTGCTGCCATGATCATAATACGAGCGATGATTAAAAACTAGAAAATAATATAAATGTTCTTCTCTAAAACCATCGTCGTTCGTATAAATTTGCTGCCATGATCATACGAGACACCCCTGTGTTCTTAAAACCACGACACCTTCATGTCAGAAGGAAACGTGTCATTGGTGTCCACTCGACTCTCATCGAGTCGAAGCAAATGGTCGATGATCGATAAAGACAGCAATCTCCATAACGAAGGGACGATTTGCAGGACCGTACTAGACCAGGCTCGACAGGTGATCCCCGAGGGGTAGCTTTTTACGGGTCGTTTCGTACAACAGCTGATTTCTTCGGGCCAGGCCTGGAAACGTTATATCCACGGTGTCGGTTTACGTGTAACACGGTGGTACACACCGCAGAAAGACACACGAGCGCAATAAAACGGCGAACGGGACAGAGGAGAAGGAACTGGAGAAGGGAAACCGTGGCCTGCTCGTTTTCAGCAACGACCCGCTCCGACGATCGGCCAGCCTAGAGCGTTCCCTTCGATCAGAACGCTCGATCTTGCTCGGCTCAGCCTCCAGAAGACAGCTGCTCGAAAGGCAACAACCGGTTTCTCGATTCTTTCTTTCTTCCTTTCTGTCATGTTTTTTCTTCCTCTTCTTCCGACCTCCCAGTTCCTCGGTGGAAGAAACGTGGAAAGAATAGAGACAAAAGCTACAGTGGCTACTACGTTAGTCATCCTTGACTCGGAAGATCGATCGGATGCCGATCGATCGATGATCTTTCAGCAATGGTGAAAGGAGGAAGATGCTGTTCATTTCTTGCAGGGATGTTTTACTCTTTCGTTTCGTCGTTTTACAGCTTTGTATCGCCATCTGTCCGTGCTGTTTGCTTAATTAGCTTGCAAGGTTCTAAGAAGAAGGTTTGGAATTCCGTCACTACCGAAAAGTAATAATCGAATATAGATGAGCTACTCATTTTACTATACGTTGAAATATTCTGTTCCGAGGCGATTGTTCATTTGCAACGGATTACGCGAAAACGCGTATTAAACGCTGGCAAAATTTACCTCGGAAAATAGAGTACTCGTAACGCGTGCTTTTATGCGATCGTCAGATTTAAATTAAATATTACCGTAAAAATAACTGAAATGATAGAACCTTTATTTCATCCTGCAAATTCAACGAATATTGCTCTACGAAGCTAAACACAACTTGATCAAATTCATAAACAAGTTTACTTGCTACGATTCGTGTATCGCACGACGATAAAATTTACAATGTAAAATACAAAGTAACCCAGTAAAAACCGATATAAAAGCAAAATTCGATTAAACTCCCGCTATAACGAATTTGACCTAACTCAAACCTTTCACAGCCATCACCATACCCAGCAAAACATCGCTCTAAAATAAAAGCCTACGAAAACAATCATCCAAAATCGAATCCTAAAATCAAAAAACGTTCTGTAATATGATTACAGAAAACCAAGGAACACGCTCTCGAAACAATATCGACAACGACCATCCCCACGTTGACCCCGACCCTCTAACCCGAGCGAGCTCCAGGAACCCTCCCCCATGCACACTAAATCACAGCCCCCTAACGACTACCGAAAGACAGACACACGGTAGTCCCCGGAATCGCCGTCAAACAGGCGTATCAATTTCGAAAATCATCGAGGATAACCAGACAGGACGTACGCTGAATATTTATCAAACCGATGCACACAGGCTACACAACGAGTAGCGTTGGAGAGAGGAAGAGAAGAGGCTGCAAGGGGGCAAGAGAAAGACGGATGAACCGCGTGGATGCACCGTTAATCGATTTGCATAAGACGAGAGTCGATGGGGACGACGTTGGTGTGCGTGTAGCCAGACCAGTTAGGCTGAAAAGAAGAGAGGAAGAGGCACGTCGGTGGATAGGACTGCTGTGGGCATAATTCGTGTAATTACGGGAGCGCGCATTACGCGGCAGCGATCCAGGCAAGGAAAACAGGAAACGCGTATCGAACGATCGTAAAGCCGAGTCCACGAGTGACAGGAAGATTAAGCCGAATGACGTAAACGGGTCCGTTGCTCGAGGTGTTCCCCGTCTACGTCGATCGCGTTCCGCGGTAGCCTGGATCGTAATTTGCTCTGGTTGCTTGCAAATCGATTAACCCTTTCCGCGGCGATTTATTTGCCATTCATTTTGCAACGCGCCAAGAGCTGCAATTTCATCATTTCCTATGGACTTTCGTTCCTCGTTTCTCCACCGACACGTTTCGGACAACGAGGTTGTCTGGGTTCCTACGCGCGCAGGTACTTGGCGCAGTTGGTTGCACAGAGAATGATTATAACTCGATTATTTTCTGGTGGAAACTGGAAATGGGTTGTGAAAATTACAGTTCGAGGTGCTGGTATTTACCAAGGCTGAGGGTTGAATTTCCAGGAAAGAGGGAGGGGCAGGGATGATCTATGGTGTTGGTGAGTGGACCGAGTGACTGTCAGTGAGATTGTCGAGTGTTTGGAATGGCGTGATTGTGGATCGAGAGAATGTTTAGGCTGGACTATCAGTAGTGCGAGAAGATGAACGAGTTTCTAGAAGGTACGTGGAATTTTTTGACACTTGGCAGTGTGAGTATTAGCGCGTGGTGTGCATCGGTATAAAAAGGGATGCCAAGGGATTAGATCAAGAGTGTCAGAAGAGAGTGTCGTAAGAGGGTTGCTACTGAGGGTTCCGTAAGAGAAAGAGAGAGAGTCCTATACGCGAATTGTATTGTATCAAATATATAATAAACATTATTAAAAAATAGGAAAGCTCTATGCCCGTCTTACGCCCAGTCCTACAGAGGGGCAGCGGGGATAGTATCAACGATCCATCCTCGCGTAAGAGGATGTCTGTGTAACGAATTATAGTCGTAAGAGATTCTTAACACTATACTCTG
Source organism: Eufriesea mexicana (assembly GCF_001483705.2). Classification (NCBI taxonomy): domain Eukaryota; kingdom Metazoa; phylum Arthropoda; class Insecta; order Hymenoptera; family Apidae; genus Eufriesea; species Eufriesea mexicana. Next base: position 42,987 of record NW_016918971.1, read on the forward strand.
TTAAACGAGAATTTGCAGGAAATACAAAGAAAACGATCACGTGATGGATGCTGCGGATACAGATAAGTGGCTACTGAACGCGAATGCTCAGGATCGACTTCTAAAAGTCCTAAACAGGGGCCCTTGCTATAAGGCCAGCCAAAATTTTCCACGAGATTTTCGATCTTACGTCTGGATTAACTTGGACCCAGGTCTAACCACGCACTGCTGTTTATATTTCCTGTCAATTCTCTACAGTTTATCGAAATAGGGCTGACAGCAAGAGAATAAAATAAATCACATCCTCGAGTTCAGTTCGACATAAGACTACAAAGGATTAAGGCATTTATCCTCCATTTACATTCCGCTCTTTATACAATAAAGGCCATTAAAGACGGTTAACAATCTTTAACGACCTTTTGCAAAATGATCTAAGAAAAATTTCAAACTACTGACCTGTCACTCATCACTATGCAAAGACTCAGCTGCAAACGGTCGAAGTACACAACGGAACGTCTTATTAATCACTTGCCCTACGATTTCACTCCCGATGGTGCGTGCCATAGCCAACGGTAAGGTCGGTCACGCGTCGAGCCATTTCGTCCGAACACGACGAAGAATAACACGGAACTGAGACAGGAAGCCATCGGCGAATATTAACCACGAGCCTGAACCATGATGTTTACATTAGAGTCTGTCTACGAGTGATATACGTGTTTGACCCGATTTCCTTACACAGAGTTACACGATATTGTAGCCGAAGGATTTAACAGACGAAAAGCGAGCACCGTTGAATTATGAAATTTAGAGAAATCAAATTAAAATCCATTAGTCACGTGTCTATTGTTATTCAGATATTTATATGGTTCAGTCTTTGATCCCGGGAATAAGACTACGATATAAATCACTGCTATTGAGCAGACAGATGTATTTCTTTCAATAACGAAATTAATGATATATTGGTAAATTAATCGATAATGATCTAAATGGTTTGAAATATTCGCACCCTCGAAAATACTAAATATTTTTGTCCGTATCAGGTTTCGAGTTCTCGGTTTTGTATTTAATTTTTCGCGGAAATAATTTGAGGAAAGCACCGAATCCTTTGCTCGAGTACCACGATCCCTAAATGAATCATAATGGACGGGGTTATTGCACCCCTTTCAGACCCTTTCTTGTACATATTTAGAATAGTAGTGGGGGAAGATTAGCATGCTGTTACCCTACGCACCCTCGAGCAAAAAGGGACGAACAGAAGGTTCTACCGAGTGATTTTGCTGTCACAGATGATGCTTTGATTGAGTCGAGAGCAGTATTTGCAGTGGATCATCGAGTGAGTAGATGAAGCGTGTTACTCGTTGATAGTTATTTATTCAACTTTGGGGTAGGTTGCTTTATTGCGGGTACAGTGGTATAATGTTTTTAAGAGACGTCTGTGAATGCAATCAATGGACTAGTTTCTGAATCATTTCACCAGAATCGCTATATATTATTACACTGTTCTAAAAGAATGATATATTACAATAAAATAGAAACTTGAAAGATTATTACTATTAAAAAATCTTCGGATTCCAGGAAATTGTAATATTAAAACAACAGGAAATACAATTTTCATCCCTCTATCATCTCACGCGATATTTCGATAAAAAAAATCGCTCGAAACTGCAAATAAATCTACAAATCCGGTATAGCTCGATAACTAAAGGACTACCCTTCGAAAAATAATAATAAAAAAAAATATATACAAAAACTAACGAATCAATCTGCTAGAAAAAAAGGTAAAAAGTGAATTAAAAGTGTCCAGCTTGACAAACGAAGCGAAAAAACGAATATTTCAAAGTGATTCGTAAAAGCGCTAATTAATCGGTAAAATAAACCGATCGAGGGAAGAGGATCCAGTTTCGAAAACGGGAAATACAGTAGCAGGAATATAGACAGAACAGAATAACCAACGATAAAATCTCCACGCAACTCGAGCGTGGAACTACAATATTTACGCCATTTAACCTCCATTAAACCCTCATCTGCATACAAGCAACCCCTGCTCTATCAGGTGCTACGATTAACAGTAAAAATGCACCCTGTTACGCTGGCTCGTTATCGAGGCGCGACAATTAAGATACGCGTTTCATTTCGCAAAATCTCAAAGATCGAACCGGACTGGTCTAGTGAACATGTGCAAATAGTCGACAAACGGCTGAAGCTGTCCCCATCCTCCGTTTCTCTTACCTGGCCGTTGTATCCAGCAGCCGCGTCTCACGAGGATCATTTAACCGAGATAATTGCCAAACATTGTTTACCTTGTTAGCCGTTAGAAGCTGGCTCGTAAACTTGCGCGAGTTAATAAGCAGAAGCAAGCAAGCAAGGGAGCGAGCGAGCAGAGGCAAGGCAAGGCAGCAGGGCCGGTGGAGCTAAGCAAGCTTGAGTGCGAAACCGTGTGTAAATTAGCGTCTTCAATTTGTAACCATTCGCTTGACTTTACGCCGCAGTTCCGAGTGGCTTCGCGAGAGACGAGCACCGGAATAACGAGATACTCGCGGAGCTGAAATGCGCGGAAACGTTCGTGAAATTCTATATTTTTATGCCAGAGGGAACTTGGCGCGAGATCTGGCGAAATGCACCGGATCGATGATCAGGGTTACGGAACAGGGTCCGAATCTTAACCTTTCGAGTAAAGATATCAGAAATTTGGGATAATCGTTGGAGTATCGGAGCAATTATTATCCGAGATGGAGAAATTGAAGGGCCGATGATTATTAATTGATCTTTCGAAGGATGAATGAAATAAGTAATACCTCGGAATATTTTTGGCGAACTAGTAGAGCAAATATGAATTAAACGGTAGAAATTTCAGGGGATTTTACGGAAGATAAAAATACGTACGCAAGAGAATGAAGAGTAGAGAACTTTCCGTCGAAGAAGAAAAATATCTATTAACTTCGAAAATCGATCATTCATTACACGTTATACCTTGACTGTCGCAAAATAATCGCTTCATTTCAACGAAATCTACATAACCGATACAATGGCATAGTAACGAGGGTAAAATCACTGAATCGACTCAATAATGAATTCCAAATTTCCAATCACTTAGATCCACTTCCTTCGATAAACGTTTAATAAATATTCCAGGAGAGCTGAGCAAAACTCGAACGTGACGATGAAAATATAGAAAGTAATGCAATGGCTATAGCATGCCAATAGAATCTTTCCTCCTTATTTATGCAATAAAATTAGCTCACCACGATATTAGTCGAAAATGTCAATAAAATCAAATTTTCCAGTCAGATTCTATAGCATTGCAATGGCTATAGCATGCCAATAGAATCTTTCCTCCTTATTTATGCAATAAAATTAGCTCACGACGATATTAGTCTTTTCCACGATAATTCTTTCTTCATCCCTTATTACGTATTTGCAAAAAACTCACCCCGTTCCAATCTATTAAATTAACCAAAGCGACGATCTCATCATGGTGCAATCGCACGCTCGAAAGCACGACGCGTGTCGCAAAAGAACGAGGAGCTCACGGGAAAAGGAAAGAAAAGATGGGAACGACGGCGACGGGCAACGGGCGACGAACGAACGAACGAGGGAACGAAGCAGAGAAGCAGGGACACAGAGACGAGACGAAGGGCGTAGGTAATTATCCATAGGAAGGTTCAAACTGGAAAGCAAAGTCGAAGGGTGCCTCTCCCGTGAGAGGCGTGAATTACACAGCGAGGCAAGCGAGCCGGCAGACAGGCTCATTGTCCTCCGCTAGTTTAATTAATGCAGCTGAACCGGCAGCCTCTCGTTCCTCCTCCTTCTCCTCCACCTTCTCGTCTATCCTCTTTCCACCTCCTCTCCGCCTCCTTCTATCTGTCTCTCCTTTCTTCTCCACCCATCCTTCCTCGATATCCCGTGCTTCCATGCAACCACCACGATCTTTGATGATGTACAGAACGCCTGGGAGAAGGGGAGAGAGCCTGGGATAGGAGAGGCAAGCCTGAGGTCTGAGGGTGATCCGGATGGTGATGTGCACTTGCCACCAGGATTTCGACGATGATCTGTCAATTAGCGACACGACACGACGGCTTTTGTTGCCGATGGAACCACACTGGCTCTCTTCAGACCGTTTTATATTTCGCTCTACGGTTTCTTCTAACCTTCCTGGCTTTAGAAGAGTTCATCGTGTGGGAGTTAGCGAGATGAGCTGTAGGACGAGTGCAAGGATTTGGGAGGTTGATTTCTTCTTCGCTCGAATTTTGAAGCTTCCTGCTGGGGAAAAGTGGTAGAGATGAATGGCAAAGCGAAGTGAGATTTCATTTTGGGTTCGGTTACCTAGTTTCTCCTTTGGAATATCCTTCCCTCGTGTTTCTTTTCTTTGATAGACAGTTTACCTCGAATGATTTCAAAGAGTGCATAAGAACCCTAATACTGACGATCTTCCAAATTCATGAGTTATTTCAACATTCACGGATATCATTACGAAGTTTGCGATGGAGATTTATAAACGTAGAAAAATAGCGATTTGAATTACTATATGTCCTAATTAATCATCGAGAAGAGTATCAAGGTAATCGAGAAAATAATAATAAATAATTAAGCAGTAAAGGTAACCAGGCCACAAACAATAAGGCTAAGAAATATGTACGTTTCTACTAGTTTACCACCAAAACTCCTTCAGTCTTCTAAGAACCAAGGGAACCCATCTATCGTTATTCCATCGCGAAGAACGGTTCACCGAATGTTCGCAAATCAAGGAGGAAAATTGCCAAGAGCATTTAGAAATTAACGAAACGCTGGTTTAAAGCGAGCAGTCGTGAAACGAAGAAGGCAACAAATATCCGTTTCCTTGAGCCAAGAGCATGCAAGGGGGTGGAATTCGCGTGTTTGAAAGGTGAACTGCAACTGCTTACTTCAGAGTTGAGAACCACGATCTGTTGCGCTCGCCGTCAACCGAGGAGGAATGGAATCAAAGGAAGAAAAGACGAAGAGGAACGGAGGAGCTGAAGACGATCCCCTGCCGCCTCTGTATACCCCTTGAGAATCGACTCTTCAGAAGGTTAGACGGAGAAGAATGGCAGAGCAACGAAACGATCGGGGCTGATCCTTGTCTGCTCCTGTCTCTACTTCTCCTTCTCCTATCTTCGCGGCTATTTCGAGAGAAAAACTTTCGAGGATTTTGCGGTCGCTCCAACTTCTCTGTTTCTACTTCGCGAGATTTCGAGAACACGGAAGGAAGAAAATTACGATGAAACCTTGCCCCGGTGCTAGCCTGATACGTATTTTCCGCGGTTGGGTGGATCCTCTAGTACGGATTTCCAGCTCGATCTTCCTGGTCCTAATACTTGCTTCACACGTTGTTCATTGGGGTTATAAAAATTACGTTGCACCCGAGTCTAAATATTTATTTCAAAATTACGTCCTGCTTTCTATTTGCAAACAGAAACAATTTTGAATAACCTCACTGTGCAATCTCAGGTTTGGGGACTGATAATTATCACAGACGATGATAAGATAAAACAGTGACCATATAAAATAAAATTCCAAATTTTACTCGTTGTTCACTGGAGTTACAAAAATTACGTTGTGTTTTTTATTTGCAAACGGAAACGTTTTTGAAAAACCTTACTCTGCAATCTCAGTTTCTGGGTCTGATAATTATCACAGACAGTGATAACGCAAAACGGTGGTTAAATAAAATTCCAAATCGCGCTGTAAACAAAGAATTTAAAAAATTTACGAAGAACAGTGATTCGAGTATTATTTACTACGAAGACACGAGGGCGATAAATCACATAGAGATAAAAGTAGAAAACGATTTGAAATTGAAAAAAGGTTCATTTTCCTAAAACCTTATGTTCAGAAGTGTCCATTTAAATGGAAGAAATACGATATATGAAAGGAAAAAGGGCAAGAAATGAAATCCAATTATAAACTCGAATTCTTAATCTTGATTTCCTCGAAGACAAAAACTTTCTTCGCAGAAAAACTTTCCCTCGCACTTCTCACATACTTGCCCGCAAATAATTATTTCTTTCTTTTGCAGTACCACGAACCGCCAACCACCCTGTACGCAAAAAGCAGGAACACGCGAGTAAAGAAAATCTAACGACGATTAAATTCGCCTCTGATTTCATTTTAATTGCGAGTCATTACGTCGATTCCGCGACGGTTAACCCAGTTTCCCGTCTCGAGGATAGACGCACGCGACCTTTCGTGTCGGGACCTCCTCCTTTAGTCGCGTTTCCACTGCATCTTTACGACGCAGAATCGAAATGCATTTCCTTCTTCTCTTTTACCTCTCGTCCGTGAATGAAAATCTTTTCTCTCATATTATTTATAACGATCGAGTTAAAGCCTCGGTTGTAAAGGATCTTGGAACATAACGGAATTACACATTAAAGGCGCATTTCCAATCTAACTCGATAATAGAGGTTACAGAGATTATATCTATTTCTCCTATGCTATTCAACGCACATTTTATCAAATTTTACGATCATACAGTGAATTGGCAATAATTGTTTTTAACAGTAAGAAGTTTAAGCCACATTTTCATGACATCCAAATGACACAGTTCGAAACTAGACTTTCACCTCTTTCGTTTCCCGTTGAATGTCGATAATAAATTTCTTGCGACGTCATTTGCAACGACAAAACTCCAATAAAAATTCCGCATAACAGACTGAAATTATTCCCACAAAATTTTCGATATTATAGGCGATTATTTCCATCCAAGTCTCGTCTTTAGCCGCGTTTTCATGACCTCCCGATGACTCGAGTTCGAACGAAGCATTCTTCTTCCTCACCTGCCAATCCCCGATGAAAATTCTCTGTTGCGCAATCCCGTCGAAATCCGCCGTATCTTAAGCAATCTTCCATACCGGAAGCTCGTCCTTAAGCCGCGTTTCCATCACATCCCACGAAATCCCGAACTCGGACTACCAGCCGTTTCATCTCTCCTCTGCCGCTTAATCCCAGACAAAAATCCATTGTCGCTGGCGAACAATACCCCCAGGGACCAACTTCTTTAACTTAAACGGAATTTTCTACGCCGCGTACGAGCTCGCGACCAGCGCAAGTTCGCCGGGCGTCTAGATAAGTTGCGCTTGAAAACCGCGATAAAGGTTGTTCGTCTTCGTCTCTGTTTTACGTCAAACGAATTTCCACGCTGGATGAGGGGCGGAGGGCCGCAGGTGGATGTACTTTATCGATTTTGGCATACCAGACAAGCTGCTTGTGCTTTCGCAGCGATAATCCGGCGAGTAGGTACCGCTACCGCTGCTACTGGCTGCCTGGTGCGGCTTAAATCGCCCACTTGAAAACTTCATCGACGCGGCCGTGCAACCGTGTAACTTTTGCTCGGCCTGTCCCACCCTGAGAACGGTGTTTTATTCAGGAAGAAATGAAAAAAAGAAAAAGAAACACGCAGCGATTGGGATGCAAGAGGGATGATTACTTCGTTAGGTGTTAACGATGGTTTTATGGAAGAGAGGGAAAATCTAGAAGGGAAATATATTTCAAGACCTATAGCTTTGAGGTCTTCAGTCACTTGTTTAAAAGGATGGGATATCGTTGAGATTCGAAGAAATTATTCTCGAGGATAATTTAAAGCGGGATAAATAAAAATTGAGGAAATAATATCGGAAATCTTCGTTATAGATTTCTGGTTATTTTTTACTAATTATTGGGTAAAATTATCTTGGACCATCTTTCCTCAAACATGCCTCCATTCCTAGCACTATCTCATTACTTGTGAATCTAATTCAAAATTAATTTCTCTTATTACCGTATCTATCTACGTCGACCATTTTCAAATAATTAAAATGTTTCCAAAATACAGAATGCAATTCTAAATTCCATACTCACAGACAGCTCGTAGATTATTTTAACGTTAATTATTAACGACGAAGCTTGTCTCGTTTGCTTTTAAAAAACTGAACTTCAGAAAAGTGCGATGATTTCTAGGATACTCGAATATAATTCGACCCAAGAGAAGGGTAAAGGGAGAGGAGAATTCAAACTTTATCCGTACTAATCTTTGAAAAAGACTCGACGAGATTAATTAGAGTTTGGAAAAAATTCCGTCGGGAAAGTTGAGATTAAAGGCCAGAGGACCACGGTCCTACATCGATGTAAATCACCCTGACTGATCCGTGGGGCGAGCTCCGGTTTACGAACACGTGTTTTCCTAGCCGCCTATAAAGCCCTGTTAGCCCCCGGGATCCCTCAAGATCATTACGACTCAACCCAACCGAGTACGGAAGAGGCTGTGCAACATGCGGCTGCAAATGTTCCGAGTAGGGGAGTTCGTCAAGTTTTCACACACGTGTTCGCGATATTCCATGGAACGCGAAGCCACCGACAAATAGGGAACCGAGCTGAAGACCACGTGAAAATTTATAGATCTAGTTCATGAATTTTAACACGCACGAGGGTGTTTAATTTAATCGAATCGATTCTTGCTGGATCCTACTGCAACAAATTTCTAATATGGATTCAGACGAAACGAGGTGCATAAAAATCTGTATGCTTCTGAGTTTCAGCCAACTGTATCAGGATAATAGACTCTAATAATTGCGAATTGTACTGTAAATTGAGACCTGAGGTGCGTGTATTACAAAATAATATTGTAACACGATATTATTGTATTAGCACAATAATATGTTTGAATGACGATTTTATATTAAATTACGATTTATTTTTCCAATGTAACTTCTATTTTTTGTGTTTCCAACCGTTCTAACGAAACGTGCGAGGAATTATAAATACTCGAGATCCTGTAAGAAGAAATTGTAATTGATTTTCGAAAGAGTTTCAAAGAATCATTATGTTTTGTAACCACTAAAAAATCAGAACAAATATCGACGTCGATTAAGATTCCGGTTAGCTTTCGAAATATCGGCTCTGACCGGTTACGATACCGTGTAGCATGTGAACGTGTATTTTTGCAAAATTGATTACGAAGTTGCTTGTTTAGCGAGAGTATTAATATTTTTTGTCAATGCACAAGACACCTGCTATTATCCATTGTATGATCCACTGTGCGTGAAATTAACTTTGAGTACATACAAAGCATACGATAGATTTAATAATTTTACAATACACCCTCTATTCTGGAATATCGATTATAAAAATAATCACAGGCTCCTTTATTATTTTCATCAAATTGATGAAAAAGCAGAGACAACATCACACAAAATTCGATTCTATTTTTAGAAAAATAATTATTATTACATTCAGAGAAAAATAAAAATCAGATTTGCAATTCTAAACGATAAATGAATAAATAACATCTAGGACTAAATTATCGAATAACAGTACAGCTTCGAAAATAAAACATAAAACATTGAAAATTGAAAAACTGGAAAAGAATTAGAATCTGAAAGGTATTCCGTTCTCAGGAAATGTTTACGCTCGTCTTTATGTCAATCTACAATCTGGAAATTTCGTGTCTTTGTGGTATTAATTTTGCAATATTGTAACTATTTGCAATATATATAATTTTTTATATGTACTATGGCAATCATTAATCGATAGTCCCTAACATATTTTCACTATCAAAAAGTATTAAGAATATTTTAATATTCACGTCTAGTGGAAACACATACCATAAGACTGTAAATTTAATTATAATTTACGAAAAATATATAAATTGTTAAATTTATCGTTAATAACAAATGAATATTGTTAACAACAAATTGCACAAACACAAATCTACAAAAAAAGTAAAAAAATTAATAAATTTACATCCATTATAAGTGAAAATTAGTTATCAATAGAATCGGGAACGATCGTGACCTTTCGTCGATTTTCGACCGATCACCTATATAAAGGTCGTCGCTCAGCTATTTCGATCATTTCTTTGTTTAAGGTCAGACGAGGAGCATCTACCTCTTCAACCAGGATGGGTTGGTGATGACTGTGGACCAGTGATGACCCTGGGGGGTTGCAGAGGACATCCAGCCGTTAGCTACAACCGACACCACTCGCACCGATCTTCTTCTGGTATAATTTAATAACAATTTTTCTTTTTGTCGTTTCGATTTTCGTCGAGGGGTTGGAGGTGTGGTTGGAGGTGGAATTGGAGGTGGGGTAGGGGTGGACGGTGGTGACTGGCTAGACCTTTTGGCTAGTTGATAGCTATTGTCCACTCCACACCCCACTCTCCACATTTTTAATAAAATTTTCTTTCCAGATCTTCTTTACAGATTCTATTCTTCTCTCGCTTCGATTTATTTCTATTTGAGAATTCGAATATTTCGTACAATATTCGAATGTTTCGTCGTTGGTTTGTTTGCGTCTCATCGTGGGTCGTTTGTGTCTCATCGTTGGGTTGCTCATTTCATTTGGTTAATCTTCATGGTTTCTATTCATTTCGCTTCTATTTTATTTGCTGTTACTAATCCATTTCCTTTCAAGTTTATATATTTTTATTACAGGTTTCGAGATATCGCTGAACGACGTGGGATGCGTGCGTTTAGTCCTAAGTAATTATAAGTAGTTATAAGATAGATTACTAGGCTAAGTTTCATGTACGCGCTTTCTGTACAAAGGTAAGCTACCTAACTTGATGCGAATACATTCTTTCTCTCTTATCCCTCTCGTTTACCAAATAGAACATAAGTGTTCTCGCGATAATCGCGATCGTTCGAAAGTATCGGCTCGCTTACGCGACGTACTCTTGTATACTCGACAACTTCGTGCTTCGTAAGTCATCCTCACGGTTCGTTTCCGACACTCATTCCAGCCACTGTCAATCTCGTCATGCATCGTTTCTGGGGTAGTCGGCGGGTTGGTGTTTCACCTGGTATCAATACGAGGGTCTGCGGCCCTGGTCGTCCTTGGTACCTTCGCGTACACGACTGGGGTATGGGCCTTGCAGTCGGACACTGCATATCGTACCTACGGTCAGACCCCATGGGATGATTCCTTAATTGGTTTCTCCCCCATATGGCAGGGGAACGGCGTGACCGGCTGCAAAGCCTCGCTAGGGACCCTCGGGTTCATTCTGGGTGTTTCGTCAGTTCGTTCGGCTGCTTTGGAAAACGAGTAAGTCATGGCGAGGTTGACAGTGTCTGGAATTGGGCTAGGCCCGATCGGGAGGGTGCTGAGGCATGAAGTTGTTTTATACACCAGAGTACATCTCGAAGGCTAGTCGGTCTTTCGAATAATCGTGATCTCGTTCGGGCGCGTCGCGATTTTAACTTAGTTTTTCTTTACTCGCGTCTGTTGAAATGAAATATCTTAGTGTCGCGTAAATAAAGTATTAGAATTTAGTATACCGAATCGAAATCCCTTTTGTAAGTCACGAAATTTTATAAAGTGTCAGTAGAGTCAATTTAACTTCATTCGTTTCAAGTTAGATTAGGGTATCTTTGATACAGATAGCACCAGTAGGTTGCGTCACTAGGACGCATGTCCGGGTCTCGATGTGTAGCCACCTCCACGTGGTGAGACCTGGCAATTGACATCGTTTTCCAAGGAAAAATCTTTGGAAAGCGGTGGCAAGCTAAGAGCTACGCACAGAAGTTAAGATATTCGCAATCAATTTCAATTTTCAGTGTTCATTTTGAACTTTGGAGTAAGCTTGGTACCTGTCTTGACCCATGCAACATCACCACCGACATTCCGCGCAAAATGGACAGTAGCTATCGTATTGATGTGTAAATTAATATAAATTGAACAATTAAAAATGTTTACTAGAACATCAAAAAGATATTAGAAGAAATCTTGCATCTAGCAGTGCACTCCCGTGGCGCCCTGAGGGAAACATGTGATTTCAGTGTGGCAGTCAAAGGGTTAATCGTTCACCTTTATCACTGCTACACCTATTCGAAAGATTAAGAAATCCAAAGCCGGAATAGCAAACAAATTGAACCATGCCCACGAATCCTCGCGAAAGAGCTCCTATTCTCCGTTTCTAATTTCGTTAAAATTAATCCGTCTCGTGGAACAGATCGTTGGCTAATTGAATTTACGCCTGGGAGACTTAGCACGGCTGTTGGTAAGAATCGATGGGGGGCTCGGGGCCGAGCCTAGCGAAAAGTCTCGAGACGAAGACGAAGAGCCTAAAGAGGATGGCAAACGGTGAAGGAGACGGAGGTGAAAGAAGACGAGGAAAAAGAAGACGAGGAAGAAGAAAAGAATACGAGGAAGGGTGAGGGGAGAAAGACGAGGTGGACGAGCGTCGCCGACCGCTATTTATATTCGATGCAGCGGACGTTCAACTTACAAGCACCCCCGCCTTACGACGCGTCCTCCTCGACTCTTCTTGTTTCTAGTCTTCACGCCGCCGCGAAAACGGACAAACCCGCGAATAAATCTCTCACTCGGCTACCCCCTCGCGGCTGTCCTGTATTCCTGTTTTCCACGACGTGTCGCGAATCCGCGATTGGCCGAGCGAAAATAAATTCGATTCCCCTGGATTATTAGCCCGAGAGGTGGTGCTTGTACAGATCGTTCGACAAGTGCAGGTTTAGCACCGGAACGATGATTAACGCGTCGTCTGACAGATAAGATTACCGAGGGAGAATACGATATACGTATTTTCTCGTACCTTACGGTACCGCAATTTTATTCCAAGAGATGAAACAGATTAAGCACGCCTTTGGATCATTTTATTAAACTTTGTAGATTTGTCACCTGCAGCATGGAAGATTTATACCTCTAGATCTTAACAGGTTCGATTGCTCCGAACAGGTACGTGGTATTAAGAAAATTTCCTTAATTTTATAATTATTTTCAATTAGGAAATCGACGAAAATGAATTTACTACCTATATTACGTTTCGAATTATATATCACGATAAATTTGTTGTTTATTACAATCGAGTTAAAAATTATAGTAATTTAGGTATCTAGATTTCTTATCCGTATAACCACTGTACGTATGGTCACGGTAGGATGTACTACTGAAAGGCATTTAAAATATGGAGTTTTCGTGCCATGTACGGTCGTAACGGAGAGTAAGTATCGAATAAAGTTTCGTTGTGACTAATTGGCCCTGAGTGAATCGAGTTTTACTTCACACTGGAATCGTCCGAATAAGTTAATTACAGCTTATACGAGAATAAATTACAATTAGAAACTTGAAATTTGTCGAAAGAGCCGAGAATATCAGTCATCATGCGCCATGTTAATCGCGATGCTATATTAAACACCGACTGTCAAAATTAAAATAGAAAAATATACGTGCACTGTCCTCCTACTAACCTCAAAATAAATTTCCGATAAATTATGCAATATTACGGAATCGAGATTTTATAGCCCCCATAGGAAATGCTATAACTGAAACTATTAAGAATTTTACGATATACTATACAGTAATGAAAGAAGTTTCGACAAAGCTTTTAATAATATTAATAACTGGCGAAAATAAATATACCTCCTTGACAAAATCTTTCCGATGAAAACTAGCAATGAATAATAATTAAATATACACCAGGAGTAACGTGACATAAATTACTAAAGTACTAAAAATATTAATACATCGTCGCAGTTATTATTATCATAACGTCCTTACCCCATATTACCGCACGATAACCGAACCGTTACACGCGTGGTGAAAGACGAAGCTCAGCTTTCTCTGTTATTACGTCCAAGCCAAGAATCGAGGAAAAGAGTAAAAAGTGAGCAGTCCTAAAATTAGGCATCCCCGTGACACAAGCGCGAGTGTAAAAGGGAAGAAGCAGGGGGAAAAAGAAATGGAAGAAGGTAGTAAAGATCACGCTGGAACTTAATCATCCATCCAATTCGTGTTCATGAAGGAAAGAAAGTGAAAAGACGGGCAAAGACGACGAAAGAAAGAGGCAAAAGCTCGAGGTATTTGGTTCTCGTGACGAAGAAGCCGAGCAGGCGAACCAATTGGGCGAGGATGAAGGGGATGAGAGGCGAAAGAGGCGGAAGCTGGGTCGCGTAAAAGCGGAGAAAACCATGTATCATCTTTGGTCGTAATTAGAATTCGCTTCGTGGAAACGAAGGCGCCCTCTCCCGGTCTTCCGCTTGCGATCCTCTTCCAGTCGCGAGGAGTACGCGCGCTTATTAATACGATTACATAATGCTCGTCGCGACACGGGGTTTTATCCTCTTACGCGCAAAATGCCGGGAAAATAATTCTAAAGCCTGGGGATTTTCGACAGATTCCTTGTAAATCGTCGACAGAGAAGTATTCGCAAAAATTCTCCCATTTACGATATTTCATGGACAAATTGGAAATTTACTTCATTTCCAGAGAAACATTTATTTCGTATGAATTTTCTTGGAAAATGATATCACAATAGCTAGTTCTCTGAATCATGCCAAACTACCTTTGAAGCAACAGAGATAATAAATAAATAATCTCTATTACGAGTGCAATTTGGAAATAGAAATTGCTAAAAAATAAAATCAATAAGCGACATCGCTCAGTGATTCATGCTACTCTGGTTTGCAAGTTTATGCCAATCATTGGCAGAACTTGGGGTGATTATTAGCACAGAGATATAACTTTGAGGACTCGCTATAGTGTCTCTTATGAGTGTTACTGAGAGAGTAACGCAGCTTTATCTAGAATGAACTTATCAAGCGAAATAAAGGCTATTACTGTCAGGGAATAGACTCGTAATGTCACAGGTAGGAAAATCTGAAAGACGTGCATCGTTTACCTGCAACGAGTCTAACAAGTGCGCAACATTGGCGTGTCATTTGTCGAGACACAGGAGGATGCGAGATGGCAACGTATCAACGTGACACTGTAATCACCGTTGGTAGATGAAAGATTATGATCACCATGACTATGGCTAATTATACAGACACAGTAACTTCTGCCGAAGAACTTCGAAAGTACCCAGAAATACGAGATGACGCACTGATGCAGCGTCACGGGTGCAGAGACGTCGCATCAGTCATCTGCAACGGGTCCAGAGGCGTATACATATCAGTGGGAAGACTATCCTGTCGGTATAAATACAATCGTTCAACTTCTCCAAATCAGTCGACACAATAGTCGATTCGATAAACAAAGAAACTTTTCTTCATAAATGCTAAACGATACGAGACGAAGCACCGATGCAACATCACTGGTACAAAATTACAAAGACGTCGCATCAATCATCCGCAATGAGCTTCTACTACTGTACATGTGACGCAATGTATATACGTTACTCGTAATGCCTCTAACTTTTATCGAATTTTGTAGCTACTAAAAAATACGAAATGAAGCACTTATGCAACATCACTGGTGCAAAATAGCAAATAATTACGATCTGCAATGACGACAATCACTTCTACTGTACCAACGAAGCAACTAGTGTCACTCGTGTGTTCCAGGCATAAGCTCTACCTAACATAGAAACCAAAGAACTTCGTAGTTATTAAAAAATACGAAATAAAGCACTGACCCAAGATCACTGATGCAACATCGTAGATAATTACATTTGTCTGCCAATGACGACAGTCACTTTTACTCTATCAATGAAGCATCGCGTGTCACTCGTGTGTTCCAGGCCTAAGCTTTACCTAATATAGGAACTAAAGAACTTCGTAGCTAGCAAAAAATACGAAATAAAGCACAGAGACCAAAGAATTTCGTAGCTACTGAGAAATAGGAATCGAAGCACTGATGCAACATTACCGATGGAAAATCGCGTAATCAGATAACATAGTACCTTAGTTCCTCTGTTATAGTTCCTCTGCAATGAATCTCTACCACTATAGCTACGAAGCAACGCGATTCACACGTGTGCTCCACCTGAGGTCATGCTACGTTTGATAGGTAGCAATCGCTTCACCTGAAACAGCGAACCGATCGATTCGTCGGAAACCTCCTACCTTCTTATCCTTATTGTTCATAGATACATGATCCACGTAACACACGGAGCGGGTTAAACTTTAAAGTTTAACCGAGCAAGAGTCTTGGACAGAGATAGAAGAACGAAAAGCTAGAGGGAACCGTAGCGAAAAGGTGTTGGAGCCTTGCCAGCCAACGAGATCGTTAAGTCTCGCGCCTTCTAACGAGAGACAGAGAGGAATCGCAGAAAGAAGGGACACCGGAGGTTAACGGAGGTTGACAGGCAGCATGACGATCCGATTGAACCGTCCTTTTTCTTTCATCTCATGGTGGCTGGTATTTTTAGACGGGTCTCGCTACCGGTTGACATTTCGTAGTCATCGATCGATCGGGCTTAAGCACGATCCCGTTGCCGGGATCAAATGATCGGATCGATTGATGAGCTTCGCAGATACCTATACTGGTGTTCGAAACATCGATGCAAAGCAGTGTTCGTTACTATTAGATTGATCGAAGAGTTCTATCTGGTTCCCTTTGAAAGATGACATCGATTTTCTTAACGAATTTGTATTATTTTTAGCGTAATACCCATTACTATGTATATTTTTGCTACTCTATAATTTATTCCACCGTTGTATAATTTTTCATTTTTATTTCAAAGATATTTCTCCGAAGCTGGCAGAGATTAATTATTCCATTTCCCATTGAATTCAATCCTTCCCCATGAATTTTCAGAATTGTGCCAGACTATTCTACTGCGCATGATTATAATGATCACTGGTGATAAAATTGTCCCAGATCTTTTATATCGACCTAGACTACTATGATAATAGAATAGAATTGTACCGAGCTATTTATTATTAAAATTATCGATCCTGTCAAAAATAAGCTACAGTTTGGATACTTCTGAGGTGTAGTGTACTTGGTGGTATAGGAAGTGTGGTGGCTAGGGGGTAGAAGCTGCGCGAACATGATGGATATCTGCGGCTTAGATGGTGATTGGTGTTGTAATGGAGAATTGATTTTGTGGTAAATTGATGGGCGATGAAAGTAAGACTAATAAGACGGAATTCGCGAACTTTTTCGTCGCGAGAGTGATATAAATTAAAAGAGAACAAATACCAAGTATCCATGGAGACAGGAGACGAAGAGAACAATTATTGTACAACGTAAACATTCTTTTTGTCCAATCGTGTTAGACGTAAAATTGATGGGAAACAAAGCACGACTTTAAAAAGAGCTTGAAGATATTATATAAGTTCCCTAGACAATAATAAATCTACTTAACACCGCAGTTCTCTGATAAAATTTGATCTCTGACCAAAAATTTCCAACAAATTTCTTCTTCTTCCTCTCGTTATAGGAAGTATACATATCGTGACTAATTATAAAAATGCAATTTCAAACGTGATCCGTGAATTCTATTTTTCTTTCCTTACCGTCAGATTTGAATATTTTTTCTCTGAAATAAAACATTTATGTCCCTTATTTAGTTAATAGCGCGCAAGACAGGATTTGCAGCATCCCTTTGTTGCAAGGTAACGTTGATCTTTTGACAATTTTGATATTTCAACCGGTTACGAGAGGACGGAATGAGACTTTTTCCCATAAAACGAGGGAATTTCTACGTTCCTGGATATCCCTTTAATTTCGATTTAATCTCCGTGATATTTTTTTTCTAGCCTTATTATCCTTTACGATCCTGTTTTAACTTCATCGTTACAGAATCATTCTCTGAATATGAAGTAGACGGGTACTGTATTAAATATTCACGTGAATGTATCTCGAAATACGATGTTTTAAATGAAACGTCTAGACATTTTCAATTTACATCGAAAATGTAAATGCACGAATATAGTACATGCAATCGAACTGCCAAGAATCAATTTTCAGCTGCTGTATTGGTAGACGTGATTGAAGTCAAGCTCCTAGTGTTATAATTGAAGCACATTAATAATTAATCGAACGATCGTTATCATTTCTAACAATATTCGTTCGAAACGGAACACCGGAGTATTATATAACGGCATTTAATTTACTCAGACATCACGGAATTAAAAATATTTTTATTTTATAATACCGAATGCTTTTGTAAACTCGTCGGCGGAATAAAAAAGATTTAATAACGAAATAAAATATTATTTTCCCCGCATATAATATTTAAAGTAGCTACAGAGGGATGGTATAACAAATAAATAATTCAAATACGTAGATACTGCAACGGCCGTTTTATTGGCCGTAAAAAAATTAATAAAATCCTCGTTATAAGAAACGTATGAACTATAGCACGAATAAAAAAATAATAGAAAAATTCGCATCATTCGTATAAACCTAAATCATCGTCGAAACACGATTTTTCCGTTTCAATCTATTCGTCAACGCCCGAAAAATTAATTTCCAGTGTGCTGTATGTACGAAATTGAATTATTTAACTCCCAACATTTCTCACCTAGCGATTTTCCTGTTCTCCGCAATGATCCGTTCCCTAATTCCATATTCCACTCTTAACACATCCATACCTTCGCCATTCTCGGTCGTATTTCTTTATTAAGACACTTTCAGCAACCCTCGACTTCCTTAATTACATCACGTCTTAGTTTCTATTATTACACGCTTCCGCGTAGTACCAACTATAACTTATTTGCACACAATCCTCTCACCATACGATACCATAACGCGCTACGGTAAGATCCGCATAAAATCACCATCGAAACGAAACACAAACTTCAACTCTGGACGAAAAAACAACGACGAAGTCTCGACAGTTCGACCTTTGAAATATCCTCGCAAGCTAGACAATTCGATCCTGGTACACCTCGACCCGGTCTTACGAATCGATTACCGAGCACTGTAAGGTACGAGAGATAAAGGTGGAAATTAAATTAGGAAAAAAGGAACGAAACGAAAAGGTCGCATGAGAACCCCTGGATGTACCACGAGGTGACTGGGTTCTGGTGGGGGTCAAATGTCATACGGTGACTCACCATCGGCTCCAAGTGCCTGCTGCACCTTCCGCCGCACACTCTGCTCGCGATGCACGTGTGTACCAGTGTACGTGCGTATATATTTGCTCATCTGCATTTGCGCCGCGCCTCAAAGAGGGGTAATCAACCTCAAATTTATCAGCTATAAGCGGCGACAAAAAATTCGCGACCACGCAATGATGTGGTTGATTATCCGCGGCAAGGACGGGCAGGCGTGGAGGCATCCTTTAGGGATATCAGTGATCGGGTTTCATCGTGGCTTGGCTATATTGATTTTGATTTCATCGATTGCTATTATTCTCGAGAACGTGATAAATGAAGGGACGCGACACGGGAACAAAGAAAATTAAACGGTGATTTAAGGTTTCGAGTTTGAGACGCTGGATAATGGCGTAGGTGGAAGGAGATTAAGTGTCCAGGTTTTAAGTGGGTTTCGATCATGTTTTTTGGAAATCGAGATGAAAGATTTGTATTCGAGGAGTAACGAGAAAAATGTGCTTTCGTATTTAATTTCGAAATTCGATACACTTCAGTTGTGGAATCAATTTAAAAGATACCTAAACAGAATGGCAGAGGAAAATTTATTTTTAATATTGTTTTAACTCGATAAATGTTCACGTCAATTTACTAGATTTCAATTTATCGTGTTTTTCATATTTGATAGTGATTTTGGGTTACTTAATAAAGTTGTATGATTTTAAAAAATAATCCAAGGTTTGAATGGAATATCGAAAGAAATTACCAAGTATCTAATTTTAAATTCACTAAAAATGACGTAAGTGTTATTTCTGAAAACACGAGATAATGAAAATATTGAAAATATTAAGATATTAACAAATGGTACATACGTCTTACATACGTGAAACATTAATTCCTGCTTGCTATTAATCATAATGTACAATATCACTATATCGATGTCTACTTATCATGGTATTTAAATATGGTGTTAAAAATCCAACACTATCGATCATTAAACATACCATGAAACTAATTGGCCCGTTCATTTCAACATCTAACTTGACCGCACGAAAAAGCCTAACATTGTCCACCAATTTGCGGTGAACAAGACCATCGACACACCTGAACCCACAAGCTGACATTATTTAACCTACTTGCATTAGAAGTAGATATATCCGTCCTTTCCACCTGGCCAATATCACGGAAGCGGATGTATCTGCACGCGACTGAGGTTAGCTCGATAGAAAAATTTCAACCGACTTGTATACAGTGATTCCTAAACTATTCCTTCCTAATTTATAAAATATTTCTCATAGAATTAACCGTTAATTGGCATTCATAAGTCATAGGTGATGGCAGTAGCTTGAACTAGGTTAGGATTAAATCACCTTGTAACCAATGCAAAATAATTCGCGAATTATTTCTTCCTGATTTATAAAAGTACGTCTTGAGCAATTTATCGTTAACAAGGTTCAGATTGCATCAAGTTCTAACTGATACTAGAACGATACCTAAACTATCTTCTCCTAATCTACAAAATATTTTTCACACAATTAATTCTGAATTCCTAGGTCATACATGAGTATAGAAGCTACGTCTGGACGAATCCTTCTAGTCTGAGTCACGTTTGACATGTCATGACGATTCATACGCTGACAATAAATTACTCCGATACCTATTTGTAATTTAGCTATAATTCTACTAACACGTATATGTTTATATACCTTTATCGAATTAACACTGACAGCTAGAGAATGAGGTAAATCATAACCACGAGTTTAATTCGACGTAAGATTAAAGCACTTATCCTCCATTTTGTAAGCGATCTTTAGAATGGATGTCGTAAACAGTCAGGAGACAGGTAGTGCCTCCAACTGTTTACGCGTAAAACACTTTTGAGGATGAGACAATCGGTCGAGGGATATCAAACCTTTCGAGCCGAAAAGCAGGTAGTCTAATAAAGACCTTTGGAGAGGAAAGTCTTCGGAATCACTCTCCATACTTTTTCATTCTCCGATCACAATTTATATTCCGCTCTTTATGCCATAAAGACGATTAAAGCCGATTAATATTTTCAACGACCATTTTCAAAATAATATTAGAAATAATATAAGAAAAATTCCAAACTACTAACCTGTCACTCATCACTGTGCAAAGACTGTGCTACAAACGGTCAATGGAATGTCTCATTAACCCCCTGCCCTACGATGTCACTCCCGATGGCTCGTGCCATAGTCAGCAGCAAAATTAGTCACACCTGGAGCCATTTTGTCCGAACACGACGAAGAATAGCACGTAACTGAGGCAGAAAGACATCGTCGAATATGATGAGCCTGACCCGTGTTGTTTACGTTGTGCCCTGTCTACGAAGCATAGCTCTTGCTCATGTTACCCATGTTTGGCACGATTTCCTTACCACTAGTCTCCCTACTATATATTGCAGGGAGAACGTCTCTCTATCATATCCCAAAATCATCAGACCGATCATTTGAAAACGTAAACGCGATTATTCTCCACTCCCTTAAATTCCATACCACATCCAAAACTTCCCAATTCTTGTCGTTCCACCTGTGGGGGTCCTCCCCCACAGTTATTGTAGTCGGCTGGTCACAAGTATCTTCGATGTGACAATGGTGCTATAAGGGACGAAAGGAAAAGGAAGGGCCTGGGCCTGCAAGTGGATTCATTGGTAACGCTATCTAGCAGGCCCTACCTTAGACGGGGATGTTAGTGGAATGTTGGAAAATTCTATCTATAGGAAACAGAGGAGTTTCAAGAAAGTCCTCGAACCTCCTTCAAGTAGATGAATCCATCTATCGGCGAGGGTGAGAATGATGCCGTGACACACCTAACACTGACCTAGACCAAAACAGTGCTCGGTAACACAATCCTACATTCGTCGATTCCAACTATATATAACACGAGTGCGAATTGGATCAAATAAGAGCCACTGTGTCCATCTTAGCCCACTGACCGCGTTAGACCAGGGCACAGGAGACCCGTAGAAGATGGCGGCAACGAGCAAACTAGATAGGAGACTCGATGTTCGTATGACGCAGAGGCGGGCTGAAGTCTAATCGCGATATAATTGATCGGCAGTCTCGATTTCGCGTTAGTTCGGTTACGGCCACGTAGATATGTAACGGGTGTCACGATTGTGCCGGCTGGCACGGAAACGACCGGTAATTCCGTCGCGGTAATTAAATCGGGTAATTAGGGCGGCCCCGGTGGCACGACGGGCATCGCCGCTGTGTCTCTCGTCGCGGTCTGTCCCTTCGTGCCTCGATGTGTCGTTAAACGTCGCCGGCGAGCGTCGTTATTGTCAGTTATTACTGTCAAACTTGCCGGGACGTACGTGTTTCCTTGATATTAACGAGACGCTTTATTGACCTATCCAGTGAAACAGCTTGACGCCCGACCGATTCTATTTCTGAATTTACGCCACCACGCACGTGGGGGGGGGGGGGGGGGCCTAGACTGTCGTTTAGGATCGATCTGCGAAACAGAGGGGTGGTAAGTGTTTTGGATGAACGTACCGATTGATCACACGAGAGTGGGGTAAGGGGGTGAAGGAGACGAGTATCTCCTTCGATTCGCTAGTTCAGGTTTCGTGGGTTTGAAGATGGTTGAGGGTGGGAACGGAGTAACGTGTGATCTTTCATTTGCTTCTAGTTACGTGCTCGTCTTTGTTTTTGTTCTCTTTGTAAGACAGAAGAAAATGGTGTAAGGTAGAAGCGAGAATATTTCGGTCCAAATGACGAATAGATCTGAACGATTATCGATGCAGGGGATGAATGAGTTCTCAGAATATACATATTTCATGAGATTTTTAAGATGCATTGTACGAATACTTAGTATGTGTGAGCGAATAAAAGCAGATTGAAGTATGAAATGGGGACAGTCGGACAGTCATAGAGAAGAAGAGTCAAAGAGTAATGCAAAAGAACAGTCTTAGAGAATCCTGAAAGACAGTGGAACAGTCGTGTGAAAGTCGGTGCAATTGTAGAGCCATAGTCGTAATAAATATATTTTAAATCGAACATTTCTCTTTGCCAATCCATATCCCCTATAGTACATTTGAGATATTTAAATAAACGCGCTGTTCATTCATTACGTGATTATTCTTAGGGTAAGAATAATTGCGTGATCACTATATTTGTTTCTCTTTTCATTCAGAGACCAGTGTTTATACTTTTGATTTAGAATCATCACCTACCCTAAAACCAGTGAAAAGGATTAAATTCGAGGAAAAGAAGAAATTAAAATTATTAACACGGTAATCGGAAATGTTATAACTTTTATACTTCGAGTTCAAATGTAGGGATAAATATTTCTTTAATTAACCCGTACTTCGGTTTCATAACTCCAACGCGATTACTATTCCCTTGCACGGTCTTCCTCCTCAGCCAACAGAACAACGCCAACAATTCCAACGAGTTGTGAAATTGATATTCTCACGGAAGATTAATCATCGTCGCTATGAGTAATCGATGGGAAAACTCGAAAACCATGGCCTAAGTATTTCTTTTAATATGGCTGCTATCTGTTTACTCGCTAATTGGTAATTAATATAATTCGATATATATATATGTATTTATTATAATCCTCTTATAAACCTTGCGAATATCCTGCTATACAAATCGCAATGGTTCTTCTATATAAAAGCATCAATATTCAAAATCAACTGAAAGTCGAGGATGTAATTGCGAAGAGGGTAAATTTATGCCCAGAAATGAATCGAAAGAATGAATTTTTTTAACGAGAAACCAGTGTTTACTAATCCCTGGTAATTCTCATAGAGCATGAACTCTGTGCTTCTGATTGTTGCAACCGGCTTTCGTTCATTACAATTTCCATATCACATAGCTCCGACTAATTATGTTAATTCGCAATGATAATTATCAAATGAGATGAAGCAGAAATTGGTATATTGTTAGACTCATCCTCTCCATATGTAACAGACGAAACGTGTCCACGTATAAATTATCGTATAATATTGCCAGCCGGCGAATACAGCTATTCCAACGTAGATATCGACGTTATTGCCATCCACTTTGTATATACGATGAAATGGAAATTCGCCTTTTTATCATCAGAGAGTCCGAAGACAACGTGGAACGCTCGGAGCAGTAAACTGGTGAAGCGAATAAAAAGCGAAAGAATTTATATGTTTGGCAATTTTGTAAAATTGTTCTATCTTGGACGAAACTTTTCAGAGTATCCGATCGATCGATCATCGCGAGCTCGACGTCTATATAGTTATCGATATCGATAAGATCGAATGCACCTTTAAGCGGAGCAATGAAACCTTGACAACCGTTTTATCAGGCACATCGGTAACTAGTGTCGGCTAAAGAATGCTTCCACCAAGTAGCAATTTCACGTAATCCGTGGCTACGCAACCACCATTACCTCCATTTCCAGAACAGATCGTGGACTCAATGTCAGCTTCTACTTTCAAAGCATCGACATCCCCTTCGAAATTGCTGAAGCGAGCAAACATTTCTCTATCGTGATTTAAGGCCTAGGTATAAAACGCGCTCATACAGTTACCTAGACAGCAATCGTATCATCCTTAACAGTTCGACTGGATGGAACTACTACAGGGAAAAGTAGTAACGTATCGAGTCACGATATGCAAATTGACGGTTCGTATTTTCAATACCTCTTATGTCGACAGGCACGAAATCTTCGACACAATTTACAAATATCAACCAATCTAAATTCGACGAATAATATTATATTTAGGAGAAAATATATTAAAAGAATTATTTATTCTATTCCTTATCCCATTTCTACCATTAAATATAATTTATTTATTTTAAAATATGTGAAATTCCTGGATTAAATATAGACAAGAGCTGGTTTGTTACACCCAATTTCAATCAAAAGCTTGGAAGACTCTCTTTACAGAGAAGATGCATATAGGTTAACAAATCTTGAAAATATTTTGAACGGTACGTGCTTCGAAAATATGTGGAGCATTTCCATGAAATGGCAAAATTAATAGGAAATAAGAAAGAAACAATAACAAGTACCTATATCACGCAATATCGCGGGACTGGCGTACTACGTGTTAATAACAGCTTCAAATCGTTAAACATGAAAAACAAACGAACAGAAGTAGATTCGCAAACTCGTAATTGCATAAATGTCCTAGATGCACGAGTGTAGACCTAGGCTTTCACCTATACCTCAAGATCTAGCGCAGGTAACCTCTAACTAGTGCCTATCAGAAGGTCACAAGATGAATAAATTACACTGCTGCCTTTTAATCAGTTCATTTAGCACTACGTGCGACGTGTACTTCGATAAGCGTATGCAGAAAGTACGTATAATTACACTTCTACTTCGATAAAAACTAATACCAATTTTACCAAAAGTGGACCCATTTTCAACAATTGGGAGGGCGAGAAACTCGAAACCGGTAATTTCAACTTGTTCGATACTTCGAATGATAAGAAAGAAATTAGACAGTGCATTTTTCCAATTGCAAGGAACCACATGACCTAATACAGGCTACGAAAGAGCAATTATCACGAGCCTTAATTCTTTGGGGCACACGATTCTAACGCTAGAACTACTGTGGGGGTCAAAATGGCCTCGGGTATTTTATTTTCGGGATTGCCGAAAATTGTTGCTTCTGCTAAAAATTATGTTGTCACAATTATTTCACTGGTAGTCCTAGTGTTAAAGAAAATAAGAACCCGAGTTGCACAGAATTATAGACTGGGGCATACATAATCTCATCGTGCAACTGTCCTAAATGAAAATCATTGAAACACAGTACTCTAAAGACGGTATAGATCAGCAAGTGCGAACTTCTTTCTTCCTTTATACTGCAGAGCGCAGATTCTCAACTTTTCCAGATAAAATGGAAAGTCCTGAGAATAGCTATGGTCTTGAGAAAATACGAGGAGTGTTTGTGACGGGCTCAGGATAATCCTGCAAGTGCGTGCAGAAGATCTATTTTTCCCTGACGAATTTTCGGTAAACCCGAGAAAGTGAATAAAGTGAGAGAGATTGAGAATCAGAACGAAAGAGCACAAATGCGTAAGGGTATACAGGGTATGAGAGAAGTGCGTGCGAGGCAGTAGTTGTCATGGAGGAACTCTATATTTTAATTTTTCCTATTCCTCCTCGAATCTCCAAAGCACTATATCCACGTAGAATTGAAATAAAAATAATTTGCTACAAATTGCAATAAATATAGATAAGAGCGAAGCAAAAGATGGGAGAGTTTTTCGAAGTCCGAAGAAGTCAAAGCATTGCATTTGCAAGGAGATCGAGCCCCGTGGGATTTTTCCACGACTTTCAACGACTCGCGACACTCGGAGCAGTTAAACGAACGATATTTCTTCGTGGCAGAGCTTCGTACACCTTTGCTCTTCCCCGAGAGGCCGAGCGGGGGCCATTTTCACGTGGGTCGACGCGGCAACGATCGAAGCAGCAGCGGCAACAACAGCAGCAAGGGAACAAGACGGAGAACGATTTTTCCCTCGGCCGGGACGCGATCACGTGGATATGTTTATGCGCGCGGTTCGCGCGGAGATTTATGCCGACACCGATACACCTTTCTCCCAGCATAGAAATGTCAGTAATGCAGTCCGGCGGAGCGCCGTGAGCTATAACGTATTGTCGTTAATGAATCGGCCAAAGGGATCAGCATTTCATTTTTCCACACCGACGTTTATGCACGGCGAATTGACAGCCCAGTAAATCCCCAACGAATTTCCGTCCGCCTGTTGGCGTTTCCCCTCTGTACGAAAAGGTCGTGCCGCGAGAGATTTGTTCGCAGCCGCTTCCAGGATCCGGCTTCGACCGCTTTACGGACCCTTAACAGAAATAGATAACGGGCTAGAGACACTGCCGCTTCGAGCCTGTGTCTATTTTAGAGCCGACTTATGCGTCTCGCGATGTCGCGAGAGCGTATGTACGCTCGTTAATGACACGACGGGCAGAACCTCGCCCGCTCCAACCTAGCCGAGTAAACCTCTACACCTCGCGATTTCACGCTCAGGGTTTTCCACGAATTTTCCACCATCTGTTTCTCCGTGACCCTCTGCCCTCTCCGCCGATCTTCCAAAAGCTAGCCTTTGAAACTTTGACTGCTCTGCGAGAGAGAAGCAGGGATTTTTTTCCCAAACAAGAAGCTCAGTCAACTGCTGATGTATTAAAATCTGAAGTTAGACTTCGCAGTAATATTTGCAGCATCATTATAAAGTACAGTCTACCAAGAGCAACAGCGAAGACTGTTTACCCCATAACGAAGAAATCTTCAAATCTTTCTGATTCCGTTCCTATATCTTTCCACGGTTGGGATGTATCTATGTCTATATGTCTCCGTGAAATTCAGTTAAGGCTACGTTTCCTTCGCGAGAATTAAGAGGAATGTAACGAAAGGGATCGTCGAGTTCTATCGTTTCTTCCTGTTCTCTTATCGAGTCCTCTGCGAAAAACTGCATTTATCAAAAAGCTCTCGCCTGACAATCTGTTACCGGGGACAATCGATGTTTCTTCGTAACAAGAACCTCTGGAAGAATCGAGGAATAAAAGTTATCGCGCGCCAGGAGATCGGACAACAATGGCCCCTCTATCGGGCCCAGGAATTATTATCATTATGATAAACAATTTGCCAATCGTCGACATGCTACGGGTTAAGAGGGAACTAGCCTCACTCCTTCTCCTTCACCTCCCCCCTCGCTGCATACCCCCTGTATCCCCGTGAGAGTTGTATCACACACAAAGCGAAGGATCCGCCCGTAATTTCAGCATTGCACAACAATAATGATTCCCGAGACAATGGCTCGTATATATTGGGTGGCAAAAGCGTTTCGCGTGGGCCGAGCATCGTGCAGGTAATGCACACACGGATGCACGCGCAGTCCGTGAGAAATTATTACCATCCACTAGCGCGAGAGCGCGGGCTACGACACGAGAAATTCTGTTGTCTTTCCGCCGTGAATAACTCCGCACGGCTTGAAATTAATCGTCGAGCGATCTTAATAAGCGCGTTAATGAGCGAGCTTCGCAGCTACCAACCCCCGACGCCTCCAGTCCCACCCCCGACGCTACTCTTTAAACGATACTCTCCGCTGACAACTCTCGCCCGCTTTAATAACTATTTTACCTTTAATTAAGCTATTTCTCCATAACCCCAACATCTCTCCCCGGTTTCATTCCCTGCTCCTTCGCGCATCCGAGTCTCGAGGGTTTTTAGAATTATTAAATCATCGATTCCGGAATTGATATGGGTGGATGAATGACGATGGATGAGGAGAGTCGAAAGAGAGAGAGAGAATCGGACAGTTTTTTCCTTCCCTTCGTCATTTTCTTTTTCCATTCCTATTTTGAGAAAGTAAAAGATTGGATTTGTCTCCCTATTACGTATTCTGAGGGCTTTCAGATTTTATCGCTTTTTTGGGTGAGGGGGATTATTTCGAGAAGGTAGATGAGTGATTATGGGGTGGGTTGGTGGAAGAGAATAGTAAAATATCCTTTTCATCGCGAAATTACCTTCGATATGAAATATGTCGTTAATAGGCGAAATCACGGTGCCTTCATATTGCAATTAGCAGAAATAATTCCTGTTTTATGGAATGGATACACATTTTACAGAGAATGTATCGTTTCTATATTAACTGTAATTAAGAAGACTGAGGAAACTGCATTGCTTAGCATTCTGATTTCGTCAATATTGAATACGCAAACGTTCCTTTCACCCACATCAGCGACTCCATGGATTATAAACAATCGAGGTATGTACGTTCACTTCCAGCAATATTAATAATTTTACTGACAAGATATTTTTAATTTCCCCTATTATCCAAGTAAATGCATCGTCTATCTATTCCCTTTGCATGATTCACGAATAGTAACACTTAATTTCCAATCTCATCTGAAAATATATCCTCACTGAATTTTCTTTCATTCTCCTCGCTATAAATTTTCAAGTGAAAGCTAACAAACATGTATAATAGAAGAAATTTTTAATATTTGATTCCTGTCGATTACAAGTGCACATTGTTTAACAGGAAACAATGTAGTTTATCGGAAAATGTTTGCACGTCATTGCATTCGTTCATACCATGTAACGAACATTTACCAATTTCGCCTATCATTTTCCAAAACCAAACACTTTATTACCTCTGCAATTACCTCTATGATCAACCTGGGAACAATTAGGAACGAAACATCTCTTTACGATCTACCTTTACGATCTCGTAGCTCCCAAAAATCCAAGGAAAGGGTAATAACAATAATTAAAAGAAAAGAAGAAAATTGGTCAATTTTATAAAGTACACCGGGGGTCGAGAAAATAAAGGGCCGAGAATGGCTTGGCGCGCATCTGGCGCGAAAGAAGCCATTATTCCAGGCGATTCCTAGGAGAACGGATCGAGAATGCAGGTTATTATCACGTCACTCGTTATACCAAGCAGTCGGCCATTATCCTTCCGCTTTTTCCCACTAAATAAACGACGTTAATTCGTCTTAATGCGGTGCATCCGGCGATACGCAAGCCTCGTTCCTCGAAATCCTTCGAAAAGGGAAACGATACGCGCGATGCATCGCTTCTTTCGGCGCGCGGCAATTGCTCTGCGAAGACGATTCACGATCGCTGATTCCTCCTTTGGTTCGCGGAAACCGTCCTCGAGCAACTGTTCGCCAAGGATCACCGAGTGATGAAATGTCGAACGCGACGCGGTGAAGCGGCTTAATGTTCTGGAACTTACACCTTCGCTGGTGTAATTACGGTTCGTAGCGCGTTGCGTTAATAACCACCGTGATATCCATCGTGCCACCGATCTGGAACGTCATCGCCTAACGATTAGGAGAAATACCTTTTGATTTCGTAAGTGGAAGAATTACTTTAGAACTCGAGAAGATTATTTCAAAAGATGAATACGAGAAGGAAATTTCTAAGCTACTGTTGCGAGGAAAAATCAGTTGGTACAATAACTAATAAAAAGAAACTCTGTATACCTGCATCACATTACCGAGACTATCAGAAAGTATTAGCATCTCGAATCGAACAAACTTGGAACCTCGAATGGAACTCTAAGAAACCAAATAAATTAAGTAATAGTTCCGATAACTTCTTTGAAAATGGAATAGGAAGACCTGCTAATAGAAGAGACCAAGTCTTACTAAACAGGATCCAGATCGGACATTCTTGGATTACACAGGAACACCTTATGAAACAAATACCCCCACCCTACTGCGACAAGTCCCAACATCAAGGAATACGAGGCTTCACGAACCCAGGCAAAGATTCCTAACTTATTAAAAGCAATCTTAAGCAACACAGAAATACCCTCAGATTCATTTAATGCAACAAATGATTGTATAAATACATCTAGCACCAACACCCAACGGTTCATGTCGTTAATGACTTTGTTGTCGATGCAAAGTTAAGCTCTCAATTAAAAAAAAAAAAAAAAAGGAAAAAGATACTCTGTTACCTAGATAATTTTGAAATTTCGATTATTTTTACTTTCTTCGGAAAACAATGCTTGGAAATACTCTTTGCATCTAATTAAAGAATCGTGGTAACATCTCGTGGAAAGAAATTAAAAGTTTTGTCAAGAATCAGTGTTAAAGTACATGCAGAATACTATTGCAGATTCTATACTTACAAGATTACCCTAAAATTCAAAAATATAGTTCTTACGAGACTCTCGAAATTAAAATATTCAAGACAACGATATTCTAACAAAAATATTTTTATCTAGATACGTTTTTATCGATTAAAAATTACACGACAAATTGCGAATTTATGTGCACATATTCGACAAAGAGAGATTTGTATTTCAGACGAAGAGAAGGGATATCGACGAGTAGGTGCAGGGATCATAACCGAGAGGCTGTTACGTGGACACGGACAAGGTATACATCAAGGTTTCGTTTTACTTCGTGGTGGTCAGAAAGAACAAGATTTAGTAACGATAACCTCAGAGTGTTATGTTTTATGCGGTTACACGTGTGCCAAGGAGTACAATGGAGAAACGTCGGGGGAGAATGATATGCATGTGACAAATCGCGAAAAGCGTCGATCGAATATCGTGCATTACTGATACCGTATAAAAAGGAATATCGGGTATCGAACGAAAGTGATTTCACGCGATTGGAGCAAATCGAGAGTGTATATATGAATACGCGAGCATATACATTGTCCGTATTTAATTTCATTTACCACAGATCATGCGATAATTATTTTCTCTTTACGGCTTTAACGCCGTAACTGTATTTTCCAAATCGTAATTAAAACTCTCTTTCGAGGATGGCAAAGATATCAAATTGTTACTTGATCAATTAGACGAGTAATTATTCCGACGACACTAATGACCAGTATTTCTTTTCTTTAATATAAAATAACGAAATAAAAATTTGAATAATACAAATCTGCGAATTCCTCGAACAAGCTTTTCGAAATAATTGGACTATACAGATATTTTTTCTTCGCATTTCTATCTATCCTATTAATATTCCATCGCTGATAAATCTGAAGGCTTTTTAGCAACACCTACTTCCTTTCACAAATGCATTACTCATAATGCACTTAATAAACACAGGAAGTGATAAAATTAAATTAACTGTGTCGTACTTCGTTATTCTAATTGCACATCACGCGAAACAAATTGCAAGTTACCATGTACCATTAGCACCGAACATACTTAGTTCACTTTCAATCTATTCTAGCCTATAATTTCGCAGCGTTAAATTTCGTCCATCATTTTCTCCGTGCAAAAATATCCTTACCGCTCTCGAGAAATTATTTTCGTCGGAGATGGATCGAAACTTGCTATTTAAATCCTCGAATCCACGAATTAGTGTCGTAGAAGATCCAAAACCGTCACTAAACTCGAGTCTGGAGTCGCAAAATTGATAGGAACAAAAGATAGAATCCAAGAAGAAAAATTCAGCAAGGAACGTTTCCAAAAATATTCGTAACTCGACTTTCCCGAGCCCAACATCCTTTCCTGGAAAACTTCGCTTCGCGCGGTTTGCCCTACATTTCAACAATAACTCCACCCTCTCGTCCGCCAGCCCTCTTCAACCCCCGCGCCGATACCGGAATTTTATCAACGATTAATTTCGTCTCCTATATCCCG
>NW_016918971.1:74803-127088 GCF_001483705.2 Eufriesea mexicana
ACGAAACGGAAACAGCCGGATCAAAATTAGACTCGACGAATGCATATTTCATCGAGCCGACGGCGGTGGGGAGGGATATAGAGGGTGGTGTGGACACGAAAATCGATAACTCATTAATAGGAAGTAAGAAGCACAGGCAGAGCGCGAGGGGGTGGCGTACGCACGCCGTGAAATTTCAGCGAGTTAGCTTTATCATTAATCACGAGTTTCGGTGTGAATTAGACTCAATTACACGGCCGCGAGTAACCCCGTGCAAACCGAGTATCCATTAATCGAGTTACCTGGAACTTCAAACTTGGCGAGCGGCAAAGTTCGTCTACCATTAAAATCAAGAGTGGTTTAATTTCTCGCTGCTCGACCGGCTTCAACCAACCTTTTCCTCTCCTTTTTCACCCTCAACCCCTATATTTCTCCTTTTATCCGCACCACGCGTCTCGATTCGATTCTGCCCTTTAATCGGGACGCGATTCGTCGGATACCCCAGAGAAATGGGTCAGACGCCACTGGATAATCGATGTCGAAGGTCTCCTGTCAACACGACCAATTTTACGAGATTTGGAAACGTTAATGGACGAAAGGTTGTTACTCGGGAATATCGATATTCCAGGTGTTGCCAAACCGATGAAAAAGGGTGAGTGACAAAGTAGAATTTCATTTTTGATACATCACCGTCAAAGATTCGTCGATTATGTGTATATTTACCTACACTGTAGACCAGTTTAGAAGATTATTATCGTCCCGAGTTACGCCCTTCAACCTGTACCATCAGTTTATTATCGACACCTCATATATACGGCTAGAGAATATCAACGAGCGTCAGAAATACGACGAGAGCAAATTTTCTCAGCGATTTGTTGACAATGAGAAGAGAATCAGGTAATGTCATTTTTATGGAGAAAATAGAGATTTTACGGAAAATATTTTTGCGAGTTGTGTTATGGTATGTCGCTCTATCTTGTGACGAATAGAATAACTGTAAGATTCAGAGATAAATAAATGTCTATACAGAATAAAATGTACAGGTTTAATGGAAATATTGTGACAGAAATGCGATAACGTAAACTAGCACAACAGGAAAAATACCATGGGGTCTTTTAAGGACTCCGCTTGCTAAAGAACGTCGATCATCCCATCTCGGTATGCCAAGAATTAAGTCTTTCACCTTTTCATTGCTAACCTCGATTTTAGTCGTCGTCCGCGAGGTAGTCTGTGAGTATTAACGTCGACTATTGTCATCGTCTACATACCCAACGCTTAGCCTTTAACAGAGCATTATTAATTCTTCGCGATTTTACATCCAAATGATTTTAATCTTTCATTTCGTTCAAACGTTTTCTAAACCAACCTAGCAAAAGAACTAGTACTCTACGTCTAATACCTAAATGAAAATTAACCTAGTGACTCGAGTGCTAAAAATCTACATTACAACATGCGAATTCGTTTATTTCCTTGGAATATATCGGTGAAGTCACGAACTTTATCCAAAAATCCTAACTTTCCTAAAATTCCCAATTTACAAGGAGAGTGCAATTCCTTCGATTAGAGTTTCATTGTTGCCTTAATCACAGACTTATTTCGTATATTTATCTAGTACCGTTGTGGCCTAATGGCGATATCCGAAAATTTCTACGCTGGTGGCAATTTTCGGATGCTGCTGTCAGGCCACAATGCCAGTTGATAACTATCGATAACTATTCGGAAGAAATCTCTGGTTAAGAATAACAAAGCTTTAATCATAAATATCTCAAAAACTATCGAGTAGTTGCCCTTATAATGGTACATTTGCTTGAACTAGATGAGCAAATCTACAAACCTACAAAGTTTCAACTAAATCAATTACTCGAAGGACTTGCATGCTCCTTGTTATTGTACCCAGTCCATTTTAATCTTATTCGATAGAAAATAAATTTCCCTTTATAATATAAGGATTTCGAGGCTCATATTGTGAACGCGAATCGCGGTAACTTGGATATTCCTCGAATACGAGTGCTTCTGACACCGTGAGTGAAAGAGTGAAGCAATTCGTAAGCATAGATAAGCAATTTATTCCCCGAACAAGTCTCAGATAACGAGTTAACTCATCCTCGCAGTTGGAGGGTTCGGATGAAGATATTTTCGGCCCCCTTTTCTGACCTGGAACAAGACCGGTGCACGCGAGCCAGCCGCAGGATTCAGGTTTTGTAAACGATGCTCACAGTTCATTCGCAGCCTCATTCAAGAACTGGTCGCAATGCCGCAAACCGCCGGCTCTGGTCGGCCGCGCGTGTACGTACACGCGCGAGTAGGCGCGCACACGCGCGCGGCATAACGCGTGAATAAGGAGGAGAGAAACGCGGCGCATAGAAATAGCGAGATGCAAGCGCGATCGTACCTACATAACTGACCCGCACGATCTATTCTACCGGGTGTCAGGTTAAAACTTGCATGGTTAACCGGACGATAGTCATTGGAGGGACTATGCAAAGTAATCGATTGGATTGTGGTCGTTGTGAAAACTTTGCTAATTAATTCGGTTATACTCATTGTGAGAACTTTGGCAAATAACTGGGTTAGTTAAATTCCGCGTCAGCCATCGAGATTAACCGAGTAATAATCGTTGGAAAATGTTCGACTAATGTGAATTACAGTCACTGGTTGAGTCCTCGACTCTAACTGACTAACCCTTTACACTCGACGATTTTTTGGCTAGAGAAGAGTAGAAAATCAAAGAATTGTATAATAATAGAATTGTAGCATAATTTGATTTCGATACTTTGTACACTATTACATTACATTAAATTTGATTAATATCGATCTTCCAAATTTTATGAAATGGTGACTGAAGCTCACCTCTCAAGTGCAAAAGGTTAATAGTCTCTGCGAGTATTCGTAAGTTACTAGTTTATCGTAAACCTAATCCAAACCTTTTGCTGTTTACTGGACTAGACGAATCCTCTAATGAACGTGGAGAATCAATTAGGCGATGGTCTAACTAAATTAACAAAGTTTCGCGAATATGCAGCGACTGTAAGAACTCTAACAATCCACAGAGATACACTTTCCCTGAACTTCTGCGAGTACCTATATTCCAGTGATTTCCTAATGTACTCGGCTACTGACATTTTAAACCCAAATGATCAGCCAGGTAACAGGCATTTCAGGCTATTCTAGACTACGGAGATCGTATAATATTACAATTACAAGTCGCAGAAGAATTTTTAAACAACACTCAATTTTTACAACAAACGATAACGCAGGATTATTATTAACCTACTTCGATACGGTCAGGAACATTGCATTCTTGACATAGCACCAACTGTGCATACATTCTACGGCGCCATTTGCAACAGACAATTTTTCTCCGAGGAGGTCAGAGAGAAAGCGAGGCAAGTGACAAAGCTTTAATTAAACTTCCATACGAAAAACACACCCACTCACATGGAAACACTCAATAGACATGTCGCGCCTCTGAAAAATTTCGAATTTCCTATCGTTAAAAAACCCTAAATGTACCTGCATCGATCTGCCACCGTTATGCAAAACAATATCACTGATGTGACAAAGAGAAAAATCCTATTTCGCGTTATTTTCAAATTTCCTGTCGTTAAAAAACCATAAATGTTCCTGCATTGGCCTGTCACGCTTCGGAAAAACTATATCACTGATCTGACAAAGAGAAAAATCCTATTTCGCGTTATTTCTACATTTCCTGTCGTTAAAAAATATCGATGTTCCAGCATGCAATTATTCCCAGGAATCCCTCGGCAATCCCTCAGCAATCCCGCAGTTCGTCCTTCGCGTTTTACTTCTACAACCAGCACCATTGCAGGGAACACCATAGTCCGACCCATCGAGCAACCACCTTATCATTTGCATCGACGAAGAAACATAACCGAGCTGAATTCCAAACGAATCAAAAATCAATTTCACTCGACCCAGCATTATTTCATCCAGTC
The DNA here is from genome assembly GCF_001483705.2 of Eufriesea mexicana. NCBI lineage: Eukaryota > Metazoa > Arthropoda > Insecta > Hymenoptera > Apidae > Eufriesea > Eufriesea mexicana. The sequence goes on from NW_016918971.1 coordinate 78,739, forward strand.
AACCCTGTAACTTTTCAGACGCACACCATGTCCATAGCAAGCAGCGTGCATTCGCGATTGCTTGCAGCCGCTATTTGCGTCGTGGCAGGCTGTGCTCGCGATCTATTATGTATCAAGCTCAGATGTGTATATCACCGTGGTCTACAGGACAATGATAGATCAATGCGACACGCTCGGATTAATGGGCTGTACGCTTACACGTGTACACAGGCCAGGCGTTATCTGACGCTCGTATTTTCCCCTCGAGCTCCCTTCCTGTAATCGCCAGCCCTGTTTCGATGCCTGTTTCTACGCCGAAAGGTAAGTTTCCATCCGGCAGGAGTTGCTGCGCGATTTTCCTGACCCTGCAGCAACCTGTGGTCCCGTGAACGCGACCGATCGCTCTGTCCACGGTCTGGCTAACTGGCTTCATTCACTGCATACATAACGTGTTCATATTCCGAATAAATTTTACCTCTCATGTTCGAGTAGTAGCGGATAATTTTAATATGCTCAATATCAAGATATTCGATATGTTTCTTGATATTTTGATACGAGCAATAGGGTACAGCATACTGATTATTCAAAATATGCCTCATTCCTTTTGAAAAGTGACTGGATAATTCATTGCAAGTTAATAAAAGCAATGGGAAGTAAATAACCAGCCTGTTTATGGAAAAAAGTGATAATTAAAAGTTTAATTGGATATATTAAGTGAAGAATATATGTACGGACTCAATTTTTTGATTACGGTCTTTCGATTAATCTGAACGATAAATCAGAAAAATGAAAAGAAGTATATTCTTACGAAACTGTACACAGAAATATATAATTAAAAAAGAGGAAACAAATTAATGGATGATTTTCGAAACTGTGTACGATTCTACGCTTGTGCAATCAGCGATATATAAATATAAAATGACGATGCATCGTCTACGAATTACGATGACTCGTCTGCGAATTTAATTTTATCCTTTATTTCTACTCGCGATAAAATGTAAATAACATTATGCGTCAGGGTACCGAGGCTTCCTAGTAATACTTTCGTGTTACGTCACGCGCTATGTAATTCCCTATTTAGGCTGTAATGGTATAAACGAATGTAGACAAATGATTGTGAGAAAGCCAAGTGTTCGAAGCCATATATCTTCGTAATTTTCAAGTATACTCTGCTAATGTAGCGTGTCTGAGGAATTGCAAGCTGCGATCTTCCACATTATGGTGCAATTTTACGCAATCTTTCGCGGATTACTTTTCGAGGAAGACTGATGAGTCAGACGCGCACAGGAAGAGGAATTAGTTTTAAATAAACGCAATATCGCAAAATTAAATACCCCTTTCAATCCTTCAAACTTTATTTCTTGGCAACCTCGTCCGATTAATTGCACAAAAATATGCAAAAAATGTAACTCGATTCGTTCCCTATACAAATTTCCGACATACCATGATTTTTCGAACCGAATTTTATCATAATATTTTATTATTCCTATTTAATATTAGACACAATGACGTTCTGCATTCAACGAAACGCGAATATTTCCCGCTGAAAAGAATCTTGAATGGATTTTGCACCGTGACTGAGTATTCGAAATACGAGAACTTGTAATAACGAGCAAACTCACACAGTGCAATCGGATACCAAGAATGAAGTCACACCTAATAACAAAAAAGAGAGCAATTGCAGCTCCTGTTATCTGTTATTTCGCGATTAAATTATACCCTGTCAAAAATGACCAATCGTGCGGATACTTTTGAACGGTAGTGCATGTAACAACCTCAAGGATACAACGCGATTTCAGACCAAAGCACCGGACTATGCAACCGATTAACGAAGCAATGTATACCGAGACACGTATGCACCTTTTCACATTTTCCAATAGCACCTGAACCAAAACTAAATTATACATCACGCGATCCAAATTGAAATTTCCAAGTATTATTTTATAGAACTTCACAGAGATCCTCGAACACAGAATTTCAACCTTCCATCTGACTTATCGATCACCCAGTATCCCAAAGGCTGTCATATCTCAACCAGTTTTTCCCTTTCTCATCTTTACGAACTTTAAAAATGCTAATTAACTCGTAAAATCTTCCAATGTATGAATTTTATCGCTTATTTGACTAAATTAGTATACTAGTTTCAGTATTTCACTCTATCAAACTTCACGAAGACCAATTAGTTCTTCGAGATCCACGAATATATCAATTACAACCCCTGGCCGGTTTGTTAACTATGCTAAAGATCTTAATGGCTATTATAATAGTATTTAGAACTAAGTTCCTCTATTCAGTTTTCAATTTCTGCGAATGGCAATTAGCTCTTTAAATTCAAGAATATACAGATTCCAATTTCTGACAGATTCGTTAACCACGTTATGATTCCAAAGACTATCATACATCACCTAATCCCCCTATTTTATTTTATATTTTGTCACTCTGCTGGAATCAACGAAGTGACCAATATTTCAACCACCAAGTACCATAAACGCAACCATATTTTACCTCCTGTTTAACCCCTATCAAAAAATCTACGATGTTATAGGAGCTGTCAAATACGGCCACGTCAATCGACACCACCGTCCACTATTATTTAACCTACCACTTAACCATACACGAAGTGACCAATTTTTCAACCTGTTCGTGCTATGAATCCAGCTATATAGTACCCTCTGTTTATCCCCTCTCCAAAAATCTACGATGTTACACGTGCCGTCAAATACGGCCACGTCAGTCGACACCACTGTGCACTATTATTGGACCCATCACCTAACCTTCTCACTTCCACAGACTATACAGACCAAACATTTTCACCCCACATGGCCACCTCGAAGAAAAAACAATCCGGTAACGAGCAAAAACCTCATGACGAACAGTGGCTGTACGTCACTGCATAACCCCAGTATCCGTTCGTCGATGGCCGAACCATAACCTCTCTACCCCTCTTCCCGCTCGCCCTTTCGGGCCTGGTGCACCGAGTAGGCGAGCCTCGAGCGCATCTGCATAATCGTACGTAAATTGCACGAGACATCGCGCACGGTAATATATTGAGGCCGGAGGGCCGCGTTCATATGCAGGATATGCGCGCGGATCCGCGTGCACGCGCGCGCCATAGAGAGAAAGAGAGAAAGAGACACGAAGGAGAGAGAGTTGGCGTTGTGCACACGATGCAACGGTACACCAGCGACCGGTTAATTCAGTTAGCGGATACGGAACGGAAGGCTGCGCGAGGCAGCTCGATTCCACTCCACACTTCTCTCTGCCGCGTTCAAACATTTATGAAGGGAGCTGTTGCTCGTTCTAAGGGAGAGATTGGTCTCCCAGGTGGTTGCAGCGCGTTCCGCGAGTTGCTCGCCTTTTAGGTGCTCTTTGCATCAACTACTCGACGGATGGCGACTGTTTAGCATGTTGGGGTGCACGGGGGTAGTTTGAGATGGAATGTTTGGGGAGAGGGTTGACGGAGGTTTGAGTACCTTGTAAAGATTGATCCAGACGAGTCATTCGACGTGTCACCGATGGATCTTTGGGGATGGAGATCTCAAAAGTGAATTCACAGAGTTATTAGCGCGTTCTGTGAGTTCCATACTCATTAGGCGGTGCCTTTTTCATGAGCTATTCGAGGAACGATGACTGTTGAGCATGTTGGGGTTGATGAGGGTAGCTTGAGATCGAATGTTTGGAAAGAGAGTTTGAGTATCGCGTGATGATTGATCTAGACGAGTCATTCGACGTATAATCGATGAATCTTTGGGTATGGAGATCTTCAAAGTGGAGATTTTCGGCGAGTGACAGATAGATCGTTGGATCTTTGGGGATGCAGATGTTAAAAGTGGATTCAACGAGTTATCAGGACGTTTCGCGAATTAGTCATCTTTTAGGTGCTTCTTGCATCAGCTATTCGAGGGACGGCGTGTAATGGTGAGCATGTTGGAACTGATGGGGGTAGTTACGCATCCAGATCGAATTTTGGGAGAGAGAGTTGACAGAGGTTCGAGCAACGCGTGATGATTGATCTAGATAAGTCATTCGACGTATGATCTTTGGATCTTTGAGGATGGAAATCTTCCAAATGGAGATTTTCGACGAATGACAGTTGAATCGTTGGATCTTTGGGGATGGGGTAACTTCGACGAATGGTAGTTGGACCTCAAAAGTGTATTCAAAGAGTTATCCGTGGATCTTTGGGTATTTGGAGATAGAAATCTTTGAAATGAAAGGTACTTTATAATATCAAGGTTCGAAAATTGTTGATGTAACTCTATATTGAGATTTGGTGTTGGCCGAGGGATGGTTTCGATGAAAATTATCGTATAGCTTGGAAATTGGCTCAGAACTTTGTATACGTTCGAATGACTATCACAAGTCGAATGAATGATTATCGAATTAGGAGATTTAGTTAATTTTACATGGTTCAGAATTGACGATGTTAATTTAAAGGAACCTTGAATAGCTTCCCTCGAGGCCAACTAGGTTTCATAGCAAAAATATGCTAATCAGAGATAATTTAGGAAATATACACGAAGATACGTTGTTTTGGGATTGAGATATTTCGTCTGGTACGAAACGATGTAATCTGACTTACCACCGCCGCAGTTTCAAAACCTCCGTGACGTGTTCAAGAACACAGGTAGTGGTCTCAGATTACTTACCTGAAACAAAAATAAAAAGTCAAAGTTAGTTAAATATTATCATAACATTGTATAAAGTAATCTCATAATAAGCCTCGTATCCTAACTCTTTTATGGCTTACTCTTAAGATTCGATTTTTGGAACACAAATTAGATGGAAAGAGTAATATACAGTTGCAATTTTAATACTTAATTTTCACGACGGTACTTATAAATGCTTTTAAAGTTACTTTGAAATTAGCAGCAATCAATTTTTAGCGTACATTCCCAAACAAAGGGTAAGAGGGTGAGTTTCATTTTACATGGATAATTTCATACCCGTATCACCCTTTCAGCTCCCTTACTATCGGCAACATTTGCATTGTTACAATGAAACAATGCAATAACATCGGATATAGGATAACATTACTCGCAACAGATATTCATCGTTTCAGTTCAAGCTAGTTGAAAATTGATACACAACAAGGGAAACGGGATAGTTGCAGTAAGCCACTAATTACCAGACACAGAAGTAAATTATTAACGTTTATTAGCGTACGATCCAGCAAAAATATAAAACGAGGAAACTATCGTATAATTTCCTAGCACTAGAACTGCCAGACTGGTCGAAATGTCTCGCGTTTTAGACATTTTATCTGCAATTATTGAGTATGCAGTTGTCTCTGATAAAATTAATTTCCATTCCAATGTGATCCTAATTACGTATACTCTTTTACTTTCGTCATACCGATGTAATTATCATCGATAATGCATAATAGAAACTCCTGTATCCGAACAAATAGGGGGATAGTGAAATTTTCGAATAATAATAACGAATAATAATCACGTCCTTCCACATTAAACCTCGCGTATTTTTAGCAGCAAAGTAAAAATCTGATTACAGGAATTACATTTTAGTTATGCCACCTATCATCCAAGTTCTTTTTCAAATGATTGGACAAGCCATGCAAGAATAGTAAGTGTGAGAGATAGTGTAAAGGAACCCTTGAGTCTATCAAGCTGGTGGACGGGCAATAGAGTTCAGACCTAGCAACCTAGGATTCAGACTGAAAGTGTTTAAAGGACGTCTGAAGTGCGCGTGGAAGGACGAGTGACCTTGTACATGGATCTGATGAACGGAATATTTATGACTGTATGGAATGCAAGTGAAGAGCGAAAAGCACCTGAATGTTTAGGGTACGTGAGCCACCTCGATATCGAGGCTATGGGAAATGATTGAAGAAGAAAGCTCGAGTACGAAAGAAGACAGAGTGCAAGGTTTAACCCTTTGCACTCGACGATTTTTTGGCTAGGGAAAAGTAGAAATTCAAAGATTCTCTATTAAAAAACTGACGATACTTTTCTGAGCAGTAAATAAAGAATTGTATAATAATAGAACGTAAACCTAGTGTTAACAACGCGTCTTCGTTGTTCAGTGATATTTATAATTTTTAATTAAAGATCCGAATTTTGGACACCCAATTCTGTCAGCAACTAAACCTTCCGCAAAAGAAATCGTAGAACTGTGAAAGAAAGTGAAGATTGGACGAAACCCTAACATCTCCAAGTCTCTGATGCAACATAGTAAACAGGCCAACTCGACCTTCGGTCGAATCGAAGAAGCTCGGCGAGTTGCACGAACAATGCTACTTTTACATCACTGACTGAACGCAGTAAATGTCACGAAATACCCCTGAAAGCACTATCCCGTGTATGACCGGCAGCCAAAGCATGGCAAGCATCCACGTCACGATGTTTCCTCGATTTTTCACGCTCTCTGGTAAACAGCTGCGATCATAAAGGACAGTTAATATGGCAGTAGTGCGCCGCGACTTCAATTATCGCGGCCTTTGCACCCTTTCAGCCGGGCAAGGGCTTCCTATCCGGTTCGTGGCGCGGCCGTAAATGAATTTCGCAATAGAGTTGCAACGGGCAAAGGGTGGCCGTAAAATGAAATAAAGCGTCGCCGTGGCTCGTCTTTATGCTCGGTTCGCGCACCGCCGCGTCTCGCGCATAATAAATCAACGGGGTCCGTGGCGACGTATGCCTAGAAATCAACGGCTGCTACTTTGCGTGAAAAACGCCCGGACAAGCGCACGATAAAGGACGCGCGGACAAAGAACCTTCGGAATAGACGAGCCACTCATGCGAACGAGTCGCGGGTCATTTTATATTCACGAACTGCTTTCGATTGTTCTCTCAAGAATTTCTCTCTCTATTTTTTTCTTTATTTTCTTCCCTTTTCCCCCTTATTTTTCCTTCCTTTGCACGTTTCCTTTTTATTTCGAGGTTTGACAGTGATCTGTCCTGGGATCGTGGATGGTGCTTGCTCGAGGGTGGTGATTAAAGATTCTGCTGGGAATTTTGCACGTGGCCGGTGCATGCTGTGTATATGGCGGATTAAGTCTTACGTGGAACGAGTACTTCTTGGAATGTTGCTATACCAGCAATATTTCATATATTTCGAAATATATATATATATATATTTTAATATATTTTTAAATATATCGAAATGCTAGGGTAAAATGAAATTTGTGTTGTACTGTTTAGCATATTACTAAATCGCTTGTATCAGATTGATCAAGAAATTCTGTGTATTTTCTTTCATTATAGGAATGAAAATCATCGTGTTATTTACATTCCTTTAATTATTTATTTTATTTACAATGGAAGTATTGTTTATTTTTGGAACATTTTTATAAAGCTCTGAATTTTACTGCAGGCTTTATCCGAGACTAAAATGCATTCCCTCACGTAGTGTTCATATCAATTAAATTCTGAATTTAATATTTTATACTTGAACATATTTGCACATCCTTGAATAAACATGTAATAAAATATCAGATGTATAAATGAAATATGACAACAGAACTTTTTAATCTTGATAAATGTATTTTCTACTGCCCTCAGTGATTCTGTTTATTTTGAAGCCATGGAATATGATATTTAAAATTATGCGAGTAACCTGTATTAAAGAATTATGGACATACAATGTAATCTATATGATCTTTGAATAAGATCAAAACAACACCCTTCGTAAATTGGTACTTAATAACAGATCAATTCTATCTAAGGTTAAGTAATGAAAATTATGGACATACAATGTAATCTATATGATCTTTGAATAAGATAAAACAACACCCTTCGTAAATTGGTACTTAATAACAGATCAATTCTATCTAAGGTTAAGTAATGACAATTTTCGAATGTTAACATACATGATATGTACTAACTTTATACGAAATATGAATTTAACAAACAACTTTAAGATACGTATTATATAATGTAAAAATGATATTCGTATAAACGAACCTCAATTTTTTCGAATGATTGCGAATTTCGATCGTTCTTGGTCCTGAAAATTCTTCTGAAATCGAGCAACTGTTTTTCTTAGAATGATTGTACGAGATGATCTGCAACAAAAGCAGTTCAAGAAGTTTAGGACGTATAGTATGAAAATAATGCTCGTGTAAATGAATCGTATATAATTTTCGAATAAACGAATCCATGGGAATAAATATTAATCTATACAAAGAGGCATTAAAAATTAAACCTTGATACTTTATCGATATAGTACTATATTATACCTGCATCCAAAAGAAAATATACCTACCAGGATATCATAAAATTTGATAAACATTTAAATGAGAAAACTTCCATAAAGCCATGAAATTTAGCTGCTGTATACACAAATACCTAATTCCTCCAAACATTCTTTCCATTTATCATTCTACTATCATATTTCCTTGATTTGGCGTTTTTCAAATCTAACATTAAAATTTCAAATTAAAATTTCCCTCTCAAGCAACCTTATAATCAACGAGAGCATATCACACCTATACCGTCATTCGTCTACAAACAAAACTAACTTACATCCTATTAAGCATGAATTATATATAATACTAATATATCAAACATAATTATTAATCCTTGGCACTCGAAAATTTTTTCGCTATGAAGACACGACATGGCAATTCTAAGTTCTCTTTACATATCTCTAAGCTTACTGATATCCTTCATGCTAAAATAAATAAAGAAAAACCCGCGTATTTCGTTTCAATATTTCGCGTGTGCTTCTAATCCAATAATTGGCACATATTAGTTACTTAAATTTTACCGTAACTGGGAATCACCACTCGAGTGTAAATATATTACATTAACACGCAAGAACGCAAGAAAAACGCAACACCAACGAGAAGAGAGCCAAGAGGAATTGTTTATGGTGGTTATCGTTGAGGAAATGTGATACAATATTCTGAAAGAGAAGATTCCTTGCTAAACACGCGTGAAGAAGCAGTAATGAGAGTAAACGAAATTTCAAAGAGGGTCAAACTGTACGAGGTAAGTGAGAAAAATGAAAATGAAATGATCGAATGTGAGGATAATAATTATCTTATATGGCTATTGGATTCTCGGTCTACGAACCACATGACTATTCATAATATCCTATACAATCAGTATATAAATTAATCTTTGGCGCTCGAAGATTTTTCCACTATAAAGATATGGAATATAGCAAATCCAAGTTTTTCTTACATTTCTCTAAGCTTAATTCATTTCAATATTTCGCGTGTACTTCTAATCCAATAATTGGCTTACATCAGTTACTTAGATTTTACAGTATTAACACGGTGACAGAGAGCCGTCGCTCGAGTGCAAATATATTTTACAATCAGTGTAGAATAATATTAATATTCGGAACCACACAACGTACCTCAACTACCTCAATCCATCTCGAACAATAACTCGCATAATTTCCCGTTTGGCCCTTTTCGTATCACCCGGTAGATCGCCGCGTTTCAGCGAGAGTTTGGCACGTTCGCGCGTTTTCGCGTGCGTTTATCCAATTATGAGACGCGGGAGACGTGCAGAATCGAAAAATTAGCAGCGAGGTGGAGGGCAGGCGAATGAAAACGCGTGTTCCAGATAAGCAAACGAGCGGTGTGTCACACACCGGGGCTGGCGTTGTTAAACCCGTCACAGAAACTTTTCACGCGGACACTCGACCGGGCAATAACGAGGCACGTTCCGCTCGTTATCGCCGGTTAGCAGATAAAGTAATATACCTGTTTAAATAATGCCCGCCGCATTCCTCTATGACATTTATCGGTTCATATATTTCGCCGCGAAAAATTATCAACGCCGTGCCGTTCCATTATAATTTTCGCTCGCGTTTTATTCGCGGAATAATTCCGCCCCTCCCGCACCCGCTCTTTGCGATTCAGGTGTTGCGCCAACGAAATTGCATTGCTGTTTACGCGTTCAGATTCAACGGCCAGAGGTAGGTCGAAATGCTTGTACTTTATTTTTGAAGGCTGCATTTTGTTTATCGGGGAATTAATTTTTGCAAATTACCACGATTTCTCTTGATTCGTGAGAAGTAATGAAGAAAGATTTGTAGGATCAATTGTAGAAGTACAATGCAACCTAATTTGGCCACACTCGATGACATTAATTCTTTCATCGCTTTCTCATCGATAAAAAACAAAGGATTGAATTATTTTCTTGTCTCCGTTTCGCTTCCTATGCTTATATCGTACCGCTTTGCGTATAAGAACTTACGGTAATTTCATATAATTTTGTATCACAGTGTTTCGCCACGAATTCTTTCTAGTGGGAATATATGAGAGAAGGAAGTGATCGTATTTTGTTAAAAAAGCGAAGGTTTCGCGAAATTTACGTGTATTTTAGTCGTAATACCTAGTGATATTTTGAAGACTGTTCGGAATTTCCTTTGTTTGCGAGAAAAGGAATTGTAAGCCTAGAAAATAACGACTCCTACAACAGTACAGTAACAGGTAAAGAAATAAAAGTAATTTCAAGAAACATATATATATATACATATGTAATCCAAATTATATTATATATATATATGTATAATCCAAATGTCCTTTATTTACGAGAAAGAAATTAGAAGACAGTTACATGTGTATGCATGTACGTATATATACACATGTAACTGTCTTTTAAAGGACATTTGGATTACAATGAATTAGCAACTTTTGCTTCACTTAGATATTGTTTGCCTCAATTTATCTGTTATTATTAAAAAAAAAAAGAATTTGTATTAAAAAATAAGTGTGACAGTATAAGTTATGACAAGAAAGAGAAATCTCTAATGAGCACTTTAATTTAAGCGTTTGCAAATATAATTGAATTGAATTGCCGCGAAGCTACATCTTCCTATTGCCAGGCTCAATATAACAAGACGTGCTACGATAATGAAACACGTAATTCCAAAAAAGCAATGAATAATTGCATCTCTGTATCTCTTACGAGATATCTTGAGCAGCGAACGCAACCAATAAAGACATCATACACCCACTGCTCCTACTTCATTATTACTACATATATTCTCAACAAAAATTTACGATGAAAGCTGTTTTAATTTTTTCGCATTTATTACATTCCACGTCATGTTCCTCCGAAGAATTATTTAATATCCGAAATAATTCGCTTCGTATTTAACTCTCGCTCTTTACGTGCTTTAGAGAGTATCCAAAAGATAAATAAACTTGTAGAGGGGAAAGGGGGCTTGTCGGTATAAATATTCACGTTCCCCAATAACGACGAAATTCAAAATAACAGGCTAAAAACGACACAAAAAATGGAGCATTTTGATGAATTTCATTCTTTGCTAATCACTATGCTACTGTATCCGTTATCCTGCTATACTGCCACTAAACAATTTGCTTATTATAATCGCTAATTTCTATCCATATTAACTAAATAAAGAAGTAATTAGTCGCAATCATCTCGCTACGATAAAAAGAAAAATTCAATTATACCATCCATCATACTTTACTACCTGCATCGCATTACGTTAATAAAATAATACGTTATATATTATTTAATATATTATATACATTTATTATATGCATTAAATTACGCTTACACGGAGTTTATATAATCGGAGCACGAATTAAGAGCAACGTCGTAGCATCTGATTTATCCTGGCTGCGCCAATGCACGCGCGTTACTCACGGTTCACGGTGCAGTTACACGCGTCACGTCGTGCATAAGTGCGTGTGCGCAAACGCGTGTAAACACCGCCGCGGCGCGCACGCGGACCGTTTGAATAATGCGACGCGCAATTACGCGGCCGAACGGGATGACGTGATTCGTTTTTCGCTCGCGAATTTCCTCTCGCTACAAAGCATCAACCTTCGCTAATGAACTTCAACCAAGTCGGCGCGAACGGATTCGTCGAGCTCGTGCGCTCCAGCTTCGGATAATAATTTGCATGTAAATATTTTACACGACTTGTTGTCCTTGCGCTAAGGAGTTAGAAGAATTCAACGAAAGCCTTTTCCCTATGTTTCAATTATTTCTATTCTATCCTCTGTCACTCTTCTGTCACTTTACCCTCTATGATATAGATAAGCGAAGATCGATTATGCAACTTGGAACCCTGTGGGGAAGCTTTAGGACTTGTAAAGTTCGACTCTAGAAGCTATAAATCATTCATTTAGCAACGAAATGGAATATTAATCGTCTGTACCCCTCCGTCGAGTGTGTCTCGACATCAAAGTAACTACTTGAATTACTTAAATTCAAAATATAAATTACAACAGTGTAATTTGAGTCCAACTCGCGAGTTCCTCATACTAAACTCTATAAAGACGAATTATACTCGCAAAATTTGAATAAATCCCCCAAAATTGTACAATTTTATTGAGGATAAAACGTAATACAATATCGTAATTAAATCATAATGCAAGGAGTTAACTAATTAACAGCTCTAATAATTATCTACGTTATGATCCACTTATATTAATTTCAACGTACGTTGTAAATTTTATGACCTTGAAAGCTGAAGATACAAATTTATTCCTCGGTATAAGAGAGGGACGTGTAATGAAAAATCCAAACCTAATCATCGGACGATTCATATTATGACTCATTGGTGTACCTTAATTTGGAGGTGAATTAAAGTCATCAAACCACGAAGTCACTGTCGATTATTCGAATCGTTCATCCACGCAAGTATTACATTCCTCCGTAAACAAGTCCTCGATAACAGGTTTCGCAATTTTGATATACAACTAGCGAGTAATTTAAATTTAATTATTTCATATCGAACACGAATAAAAATTATTCAACTATCACCTTGCCAGGTTAATCGCGTTAGATAAAGCTAATTAGAATTAGAACATGGGAATTTTTAACTACCGGTTTTTGTATCAACTGATACCAATTCGGTAAGTACCGTTATCGGGAAATTGGTTGGCGAAATTACCATTAATCCTGGAATCCTGGAATCCTGGATTAATCCTGGGTTACGGATTCTTTCATTCCAGACGATCATAAAACAATTTGCGTTACGGTGCAAATATCGTTGTCAGTACAACATTTGGCACGTTCCGTGTGATATTTGCGTTTTCCGATAAAACCCGGAAGCAGCGGCAAAAATTTTATTTCGGTGGTAAATTGCCTAAAACTAATGATCACTGCGATTCCGAAAAATTTTCATCTACCTTTCAGAGTACATGTACTGCCTCCATTTTCCCTAGCAACCCTTTTCATCGCGGATAGAATATTAATGTAAAATTTAACAAAAGAACGTTACCCTCGTTGTCCACGTTCTCGAAATTCTTGACTAGGTGCGTTCTTGAAAATGAACTTTAATTTTTCAACCCTTAACACCAAAGAGTTCTCTGGGAGGGTACCATCGAGGGAGGATACCTCCTTTGCACTGCGATTTAATTATGCAAAATTAAATATCCAAGCAGTGTTTCATTTTAATTAAACACGATGTGTCTATTACGTGCACGATAAAATGAGACAAAAATTTTAGCAATTCTTCGAATTTTGTCGCCCTCAAAACGCGTGAAATACAATCATGGCGGTGTGATTATCATAGCTTCTAGTCATAAGATTTACATTAGAATTCGTGACGAGTGAGACTCATAATTGCAATGAAAAGTTCCCTGAAATTTTTTGGAAACCAGCGAAGAAACATTTCCCAAAAGATTCTCCGAAATAACCACGAGAAGAGATGAATCGAGATGAAGAAGCAGTTTCCTTTCGATAAATCGAATAAATATGTAACTGGATCTTGAACGAATACGTCTAGGAACCTCGTTAAAATCGATAGAGTCAAGTTTCCGATGAAAATCGAGGAAGACAGCTTGGTCTCCGATAGGTAACTCGAAAATCCTCATTCCAGTGGGTAAAAGGAAAAGCAGCAGGGGAGTAAAGGAGGAGAAAGAAACAGTGAAGCAATTTGAAGGAATATTCCCGGGTTTACCGTTTCCCGGAGCAATCGTAGCGGTAGCCATCGCGATTGCCTGGAGGATCGACGACTCGACCAAATCCCCGGTGAACGCGATGCCAGCACAAAGGTCTCGCGAGGACAGCGTCAAAGAAGCAGTCTCCGAGTCCGCGTCGAGCTAACGGAAGCGGTAAATTAGTCAGGACAGAAATCTTCTATTAATATTCCAGCCCCTCCCTCTCGTCTTCCCGGTCTTTTCTTCCTCTCTTCTCGTCGCTTTCGCCTCGTCTCGTCGCGAGTGCCTCGAGTGCCCATTAAAGACGCACTCTGAGCAACACTCTTCCTTTCGTGTTCGTCGTCGGAGAAAAAGGAAACTTCGAAACTGGCCGGGAATATCGTCCGCATACGCGGTGCGAAGAAAACATTTGCACGATTTCTGATAGTCAATCGAGATATCGTGGCATACCTTTGTCATAGCTACAAATCATAGACAGAGTCTGCTGAAGAGTCAGATCTAACTTTGGCTAAGACACACACGACCTCGCCGAGTTATTGGGAGAATGACGTATTTTTGTCTCATATTCGGCACGGGTTCTTGAATTTTGAGGTACATCGAGAAGGAAGATCGAAGGTACGTGTATTTTCAAAGAGAAGAGCTAAAGTTTGTAATATTATATACATCTACCAATTAAAAGTGTAAGTTGCTTGTATGCGCGCGTGTGTGGGCGAGGGACGATGCCTGTCTTCATTGGAGATGTTGGGACTTACGTCTCAACTGATAAACAGGCTCATCGAGGCACGACAATTCGGTATGAAAGAGTTGGACAAAATAGTTTGGAGAAACGAATGATATGGCTTGGCCAGGAAAAGGACCAGCTGGTCCTTGGTACGTGACGAGAGCAATCAGCGAAATAAAGCGACATAGATTAACCTTTGCATTTCGATTTTTCCAATCGACTCCTCTTACAGAAAGATTACAAAGTGTAGGGATCGATGAACGCTGATGAACGTTGTTCGATAAGAAATAAATTCTATTTACGAGATTTGTCCCTATTTCATGAACCGATATGTCACTTCTTTATCACTACCAGGACAGTAGATGCTCAGACAATTTCAATATTCGAATATGGAAGATCGAAATTTGATATTTCATTCGTACGAAATCGCATTAGAAACTGGAGAAAAAATAATTCCAATTGTATAGTACATTCCATGAAATTAACACCCAGTGCCTAGCTTAAGTGCTCAGCTTCTTTTGGTAAAATATATTTAGATATATATATATGTTTTATACACTCGTGATATGCTCTTGAAATTATTAAAAATTTTTTAATAGAATGTAGTTTCTTAAATTTTTAATTGTCAATCAACGTACACTATCGCTCTGCGCACGGAAAGTATACCGTCAGTCCCCGGTGACTGTCGCGGTCCGAACGGAAAATTCGGTGTCAGTCACCGACGATTGACATATCGTTTAACGCGTTAACTACTACCAGCCTGACACTAATATTTCCTCAAACGAAAAGCTATTAAGCTATTTTCCTATCGACGAATTTCGAAATTGATAAAAGCCTCGGTGCAATGTCTCTCCTCGGTAAAACTCGGGATAATTCGAACGCGTACGGTATACATTTATGTACCAAAACCGTGAAAAATATCTTTTTCACAGCTGACAGAACGCGACGAATCGCTGCCAGGCGAAAGATCGACGAAGCGGAATGGATTCATTCGCTGCGGTCCGTTTTAATCGAGCGACACTCTCGCTCGCAATTTGCAGCCGCTAATTATAATTACGCTAATTAATCTGGTTACGTAATTAAGTAAGAGCGCAAACCGGCCCGATTATTCTCTGATTGCTTATCTGCCATCGGAGCAGGCCGACGTAGGTCCCGTTCACGCTCGCGCCAACACGCTCGAAAAATTTCGCGCGCAATACGGAAACCGTGCTCCTTCGACGTTCTTAAATACGTTCCTCGAGTATGTCTGCATTATCGTACCGTCAAACACGCGTATCAAAGCAGGAACTTTAACAGGGAAATATCGAATTTCTGCCCGTCGAAGAAATTTCAGAAAAATATTTACATATTTCACTTTCCTCTCTCTCTCAATCCTTCTCTCTTTTTCCTTTTTTTCTATTCGAATAATTTAACACGATGCACAGTGGAGCGCAGAATTTATTTTCCTCAATAAGATATACGAGAATTATTTGTACAGAGATTCGTTCTTTACGTAGATATTCTATTTATTTTCTGGGTTAGTGACTTCTTATAATTGGATCAAAGAATTTTTCTTCGTGAAAATAATGATTTCTATAGAGATTTATTCCTCGAGGAAATATTTGGTACACGGCTCGTTCCTTTAATTAACGACTTTTTGTAATTGGATCAACGCGTATTTGAACGATGAATGATTTACTACTGCATTGTGCACTGATCGTTCTATGAAAATTTTTATGAAAATTTGCCGCTTTCGCGAGATATTAATTTACTCGATACTCGGTTTAATTCCTTGGTTAGCGATTTTCTGTAATTCGTTTCCGAAGAAAAACTACGAGTCCCGTAATGTGTAATTTTATAAGCGACGAATAATTTGATGCATCGAAAGCTGGCAACGAGATATCTCATATTTAGAAAGTCAAATATTAGAGCTGCATCATAAAATAATTTATTCTAACGCTTGACTGTAATTGCACACTCGTTACTTGGTATATTTAGAGATGCAAATAAGCGATACTAATATTACGTTAACAGGAAAAATATTATGTGATCATAAAACTTCCGCATAGAATCAACGATCCATTATGTTATAGTAATCCCAGAAGAAACGAATCGTACCCTCAAAACCATAAATTACATTTTAAATATACAAAAATCACACCAGAGTACGCTTCGTTACAGAATCTAATTACTCTCGTCGTGCATTCGCAAATTGATTACTCAATTATAATAAACAACCATAATACAAAATCGAAGACTTCCTCAACTTGTCTCTCCATACGCAATTTCTATTTTTTAAACGGAATTAAAAAATTTCACGATCCTGACGCTTACTTTCCCACGTACCACGTGATTAATAACCCAAACGTAAATAATGAAAACGTATCAGATTCTAAGCGACACGTTAACCGGTACATAAATAATCGAAAAATTATACAAAGTAAACTAAACAATTTGACTATTACAATAGCAAACTAACCTACGTCCTAAACAATTACTACATTTCCTAAATACAATAACTATCAAATTTGCACGCAATAATTTTATACTAAATACAGAAAATTATTTCACAGAAAATTTCCACCTCGAATATCCCGCAAAAGCTGCTTAGGCATCGCCATTCCGTTTGCATCTACGAAAATCATAAAGCACATAAATTCAGACGCCCGTTTATGGGTGTAGGTTGAAATACACGCAGACCTGTATAGGTTTACGGGCGAAACCAAAACGAAACGAAACGAGTAGGTTCTCACCTTCGAGACATTATGGTAATCCAAGGGGTCTCGGTTGCGCAACGCGGAATAACGCGGTTACGATTCATTAAACCGCGTTCACAGGTGGCGAGAGAAAGAGAGATAGATAGAGAGAGAAGGAGAGAGAGAGAGAGAGAGAGAGAGAGAGAGAGAGAAAGGGGCGGCTGGAGAAAGAGAACGAAAGAAGAGAGACACGGTACACGGAGCGAAATGACGAGCCTCCGGCATCCTTCCGACAGGATAATTCGACCTTTTCCTTTTCCTCGGCCATCCACCACAGCAAGGCGTTCACTCCAGATTTCGAGTAGCCGCTGCTTTCAGCCTGTCCGCCGCGAGGAAATGCAATTTGTAATTTACCGTGTGTTCGTAGAAACGTAATGATGATTCATACGCGGAAAGTGATTCGTCTCGGTCGAGCGGCGCTCGCGAAAACCCAGGAATATCGCTCTCTCGCCTAGCTAGGCTTGCGTAAATTCAACTCGAACCAGTGAGGCTAGTTTCTTAGCTTGTGGAACCTCGAACGGTCGAGTCATGCTGCAGTTTCTTGTCCTTAGGAAATTTTTCCTTTTCTCTCTTTCATTTTGCGTATCTACCTGTTAACGTAATTCGTATCAATTAATTTATGCGCTATTTATTTAGCAGACGAGGATATTTGTTTGCGATTTTTCTATTTACCTGTTATATTGTAGATAATTCGTGTGTTGGGAAATTTTTATATCTGGAAACACGTAGAGAGCGCGAAGGGAACGAAGGTTCTGCGTAAATGTGTAATTTAGAACGGATTATTTTACGGTTCGATTGTAAATGTGGAAGCAGGAGGCTATTGTGGGAATGAGAGGGTTAATAAGGGATTTGAAAGTGGCCTGTATTGAACACGGTATGAAATGTAATATATTATGATAATGATGATAAATTCGCGATTCATCGCGTTTAAAAATTAATTGTAATTAATATTACGACGACGAGTATTTATACAATGTTCGAAATGCTAACAAGAACACAAGCTCAGTAATACACGATTGACAACGTGATTGAATTTTAAAATTGCCCTGTCATACAAAACCTATCATATTCTTCCCCTCTGGTCTTCATTTATTATGAGCAAAACGGGTTAATTTGCATTTCATTATTCAATGATAGCCGGCAGAGGACCATACCTGGCCGAAGAACATGCTACTTAACAGGTTCGGAATATCTTGTTCTGTTTAGTATATATATCTAACAGTTTCGAATCAACGAGTAATTTTTATAGACGAATTGTCTATGCATGTGAGAAGATACTATATTTTAGAATATTCTAATCACGTCAGGTACATTATCGATATAAAATGTACTAGAGTGATACATAAACTCTTGACTTGTTCAAGTTAGTCGAGTTTGTAAATTTTTACTATATTTATAAGATTTAATTATTTCCTTATGTAATAACGATAGAAAGATGTACGGAAAATTTATTTCGAAAATAAACTGTACAAGAATACATGTTTCACTCCAGTAATACGAGAACTGTATAAAACAGTGTTAAAGTGATTCGTTAATTAAACGAACATAAAACGTGAAATCATTGTTTGAAAAACTGCTTATGATATAAAGATAAATGTTCCCTAAATAAATAATAGATAATGATTTACGTAATAGTTACTAGAGAAAAAGTTTGTTCTCTTTATCGGAAGATCTGTGAAAGATATAACTTTCTTGCAGATAATAGTCCTTACTCGTATAAACTAATTAATTTTAATTGATTTATTTTATCGTGAATGTTACAAGGAAATGAGTCACGCTTTTAGAAGAACAAAGAATTCGAAATGTAA
This sequence comes from Eufriesea mexicana, assembly GCF_001483705.2. Taxonomy (NCBI): domain Eukaryota; kingdom Metazoa; phylum Arthropoda; class Insecta; order Hymenoptera; family Apidae; genus Eufriesea; species Eufriesea mexicana. Next base: position 97,819 of record NW_016918971.1, read on the forward strand.
GAGGTATCAGGTGAGTACTTAATCCGAAACCTATCATTAATGAATATTCAAATTGTATATATTGAAAAGCTACTAAATAATTCTCTACAACAAGATATTGCAGACACGAAGTACTTTGCATAAAAAATTTATTCAACTTATGGAAAAAGATTTTTGTTATATGAGAAGATCAACGAGATACCTAAATTCCCATCTCTTCGTATCTGTAGTCTGATATCATAAAGAAGATATACCTGTGTAGTGATATCATAAAGAAAAAGTATATATCATTAAATTAGTTCATTTGCTAATGCATTATTATGGTAACTTTTTCTTTCCACATTTGATTTTATCTACCGCGTTATACCTACATATCTCAAAAAAATCGGACGTGAAATTGAAAGTAAATGAAAATGAGACCTACAACAAAATATCAGTAAACTTGTTCCAAAATTATTCGAGTAATAGAGAAACCTACTTTGTAGAAATCGGATAAGACAAACTTAATCAACAATATTTAGGAATAACTATACACTTTCTTTCCAAATCTATACTTTATTAGGACAACATTTAAATAATAAAGAATCCTATTTTATACAAAAGAAAATTTAACTAAATAATAATATTGACAAGTAATTTGATATAAATATTTCCTTCACAAATTTTTATTTCATCCCTATAATAGTACTCGACTAGTGGGGAATTCCAATAAGAATAAAAGTAATTTAAAAAAACACCTAATTAAATAATAACATTTATGTAGTGTTTAACATATTTTTCTCAAATTTATGTTGCATCTATACAGTGTCAATTATAGAATCCTACTTTGAAGAGTAGATATATATCATAAGAAATCTACAAATGGTTACAACAGTAAACGAATAAACAAAATGACTGGTGGAGAAGTTTCCTTTTTCCATGTGGAAGTGATAAAGGAAGAGCATTGGAAAAGAACGCGAACCAGTTCATAATGGAGACGCGACGATACGTGGCCTGTTGATTCACCGCAATAATGAGGAAGTGGACGCATGGATCCTTGTCTAGAAGGATATCGTGCCTATTACGAAACCACTAAACCGCAAATAGCTAATAGCATTTGCCCGGATGCGTGGAACGCGTAACTGCACTCTTGTTCTTTCTTTTTTGTACCGATCGATGAAATGTCCTCTTCATATTAGATCAGCGAACGGTTAATACCACTAGTTCAGACTTTTTCCCGTTCTAATATGTATCCTATATATTTTGTAAGACTTTAATCGTGCAGCTGTGTTCATCATCTCCTTGTAAATGACTTTTATGTTCGAATAACTTCACTATGAAATACCGCGGATATGCGATAAGTTTCAGTGATGACGAAAGAAGAGGATCCTCTAACAGAATAAGTATTCTTGCTGAAAAACAATTTATACGTGTATATGTATATGTGTGTACATGTAGATGTATCAGTATTAAAGCAATGAAAGAATACATATAAACAGATGAATCGAAACGGATATGTTTTGTATAACGAGGAGACTGACAAACTATTTTAATAAATTGTCTAATTATTTAACTTATTCTATTATTTTAATATGTTTCCAGTTACCAACATTAAAATATTACTGACTTCCCTTTTACCTACTTACAGGACAAACAATAATTGTCAGGTTAGAAAATAATTCTTTAATTGAAGAGGAAAATATAATCTAGATTAATAAATCACTAGATTAATTACAATGTCTTAATTAACGATAGAGGCTAAAATATTAACACACTAATTAACGAATATCGTCTACAACCTCTACTAATAATACGACTTCACCTGTCAGATGCCGTGTATGAAATAAACGAAAACGACGAAAAATATACCTAACCTGAAATTATGAGGTAAAATGCAAATATATCCAAGATTTTGAGATCCTTGATAAAGAGAGACAGAGATGTAGAAATGACCTTCTATCAACAACTTTTCGTCGAGTTTCATCTACAAACAACAAAATCGAAAATATAATCTTTATGGTAACGATATAAAATAGAACGTATTTACCTGGTACCTCATGTTATGGTTCTCGAATAAATATCTATCCATATACACTGATGGAGAAACCACTTCATAGTAACTGCACTTTACGAAACATTTTGAGACAATACCAAACATCAAACTTCGAATCACGAAAAAATTCAAACGTATATTTATCGCACCGTGTATCCCGACCTGTGTCACGGCCATCTTTGATACGATAGTCTGAAGTCGAACGTGATTGGTCAGGCATTAGCTTGCAATAAATTACTGTTAACGCGCGAAGATCATATGATTTAAAAACGACTAGAATGTTCTATTCGGTTCGTATCCCTTTTATTCTACCTATTCTCTATACGTTACTCAAAGATTTTAATAATATATTTCTAAAAACAATATTGTGATAATTATTATTGATCATATCTAATAATATGTACATATTGTTAATATGTATATTATTAATAACTAGTATTTAAATACGGGCATATTTAATATAATGATAATATATCGAAAATATAATCTGTATGGTAACGGTATTAAATAGAACGTATTTACCTGATATCTTAAGTTATTGTTAGCGAATAAATATCTATTCACATACACTGATGGAGAAACCACTTCATGGTAACTGCACTTTACGAAACATTTCGACACAATACCAAACATCAAACTTCGAATCACGAAAAAATTCAAGCGTATATCCATTGCAACGTGTATCCGACCTCCGTGTCACGGCCATCTTTGATACGACAGTCTCAAGTCGAACGTGATTGGTCAGCAATTAGCTTGCAACAAAGTACTGTTAACGTGCGAAGATCCTATGATTTTTTAAAACGACTGGAATGTTCTATTCGATTCGCATCCCTTTTATTCTACCTATTTTCTGTACGTTATTTGAAGATTTTAATAATATATTTCTAGAAACAATATTGTGATAATTATTATTCATCACATCGAATAATATTCACATATTGTTAATAGTATATTATTAATAACTAGTATTTAAATGGGAGCATATTTAATATAACGATAATATATGTAATACTAATTACCGATACTAATTTTAATTTCTTTTCAATGTAATTTAATAGAACAAGTTAAATAATTTTCTCTCCTACTTTTTTAAGTGGACAATTAGCTAGACCTACGCTGAAAAATATGTAAAAAGACACGAAGAAATAAGGTAAAGGTGTTCTGAATTAAAAATCATTTTATTAGATGGCATCTATAGACTGATAAATACTTATTAAATTTCTCGTCAATACCGTTTCGAACATATGATAATATTAATTAACGTTATCTGCACGACTATCTACGAAACTGCATTATTTAATATTCCTATAAAATCTTCTCATTTATTTTCCAAAAATTCTCAGTCAATCAAGATTCCATAACAAGTTATTTATCCCTTACATAACGAATAATTATCATTGGATCAAATCATTTGACGAACAATTTTTTTTCTTCGACCACTTATCCAGAAGCAGGATTTCTTCCTATCGACGATTAATTCCTATTCGAGAACTATTACCTAAATACTAAACATCGAGACGGCCTGTATATATCAGACCAAAACGAGCAAACATTCGCGCCGAGTGCTCGTAATTTGAATAAATTAAAATGCCCGACCACTCAATTAAATATTCATACGATCGCGCCTTAATACCCACTAAACGCTTTGAATCAGATGAAGACACAGGACTGACGATTCTCCAAGAGAACGAGCATTACGAGCGTTACCGGAAGATAGCCTACAAAGTCCCTTGGCCTCTTTCAAACCGCAATTTTCATCGTGGTCGATTCATTAAGGCCATCGATGGAGCACACCTTGCGTCCTGTTTACCCAAATCTAATCATGCGACTTTCCAATTTAAAGCCTGCAAAAACTTGTATCAATTGTGACAGAATTAACAGGATAGATAAGGATAATAACAATTTTCTAAACTTCTTGGGGCATTATAATTAATTGTACATACCTTATGCAGTATAATTCTATAACATATGTTTACTATGGATAACGTTTTACAAATTTTATCTAATTTCTTGAAAAGATTTTTAGAAACATCTTCAAAATATTAAAATCATCAAGACCTTACTATATAGATTTTACAAACTTTATAAATTCTTGGAAGATGACAAGGAAACGTGACACAGAAATTATAGGAGAGAAAGTGATTAAAGAAAAGATTATTCTGTGTTAAAGGAAAATGAATCTAGTGTAAACGAGATACTGGGACACAAGATAACAATAAATATAAGTTCATCTATTACAAGAAAGACACTGAACTCAATGTGATACTATATCCATCATAACCTTTCATACCTTTCATTTTTTATTCTACTTTTTAATGAAAACATTTCTGTATCAGAATTTTTAAATAATGTTTTTAATAAAATAATAGTTATTTCAAAAATATGTCTTGTACAGACATATTTATTTCAAATGAAAGACCATGTGTATAACCTATGATGCCCTTACATCATACAAGTTTAAATAAAAAGAAAAATTACAGATAACGCATTTATGTGAATCTTTCGCAACTAAATTATTAAATGAATTTTTGGACCATTTCGACTTATGCCAAATTTTATTCCGGCCATAGATTACACGATGATATCATTCGCGAAACTAAGTCACCAGTATGCAAAGCGCCATAAATCATGCGATGATATCATTCGTAAAACTAAGCCACTAGTACGCAGTGCACGATCGAATCCGGCATCGAACGAAGTGTCAACGATCCTAAAATGATAGAGCCAGGTATAAAACTCGGAGATTCAAAGGCGATTCGAATTAATCGAGATAGAAATTTGTTCAGCCTGCAAATTTGTTACAATCGTCCATTTTATACTTATAATGCCTAATTTTCTAACGAATTTAAAAAAATTGATAGATACAAAGAAACTTTTTTACTGAAATGTCTTTACTTCCTGCGGATTTTCAATAGAAATTCAACCTCATTTGAAAATTAAAATTACCTATCTGCATTCTATTTGATATGCAATTGTTTTCTATACGTAATCTATATTTTACTCTTAAATTCGTTAAGAATTGCACAGCTATTCATATGAAAGTTTACATTGAAATTTGCACTTTAATTATCAAATTTTCTACAGAAATCCGCATTTTATTCGTGTTAATTTTAATCGAAATCTGGAGTTCCGTTTGTGTGCAACAAAATTACCAAGAAAAAAGAGACGCAATCGGTAAAACAATTCGATTGCGTCTCGTTGGCAGACGACCCGCGGAGATTTATTAACACCGCATGCATTATTCAGACGTAATTAATCTGCTCGTAAAGTAGCGAATGTCGAATATGGAAAATCACTCATGTTCAATTGTTCAGCGGGAAACGTCGCATTTATTTAAAACACGATGTATTCATAAAAATTGAATGGCCATGCGGGTGCGCGTTGTGCAAAAAAAAAAGAAAAAAAAAAAAAAAAACGAGAAGAAACAATCACGGGGCAACGTATGAATTCAAAGCGGAGGAAACAGTAATTCGTAATTAAATATCTCTCAGTTGTATTTCCTGGTTTTCTTGTGTTATTTAAAAGTAATGAAATGAATCCACAAAGGAACGAGTTTAATAGCCACGACGACTGCTAATTATGATGCCGATATAATTACCGTTCTGTTTATGATATTATTACCGTTATTATTAGTACTATCCTTTTAATGCTGCACTTTGTGTATTGTATATCTACGAAAAAAAAATGCAAATAAATAAAATTTTAATTTTAACATTCCTACGACTATATTTGTAATAGTCAAATACCAGTATACGTCTATTAAAAAAAAAGATAATTCATACCTAACACCATATTTTGTGATTTTTATAAAATCACAAATTAGAACCATTCCTACTCCTAGGTCCCCATTGTGTTATTCAAGTATTTTCCATTTGGAACTGAAGGTATGTCCTATGCATCTGACAAAAAAATGTATAGAAAATTAAATTATGCAAAAATAAGAAACAATATCGAGATTACAATTAACATTACTTCGAATTTAATGGTACTATCAAAAAATGATTGAAAGTTGTACAGAATTAAAATTATACCAAGGAATGCATAAAAATTTCAACTAATATTAGTCCAAAGTACTTACTCCAAACTACCCTGAAGTTCTATCTTCAAACTTGATATTACAAGTTGATACTTTCAGCACTATCGACGGATGGTAACGCAGAAAGTAAAATAACAACAGAAAAACTGTAAAAATTAGAGCTGATATTAGTTTGATGTTAAAGTGTCTTAAGGTACTTTGAAGATGTACTTTCAAATTTCGTCATTGATTTTATTTTCATATAGATAAAAAAATTATTGTAATCGCAGGAAAAAAAAAATTACTAATCTAGCTGAGTATTTTATAACACACTACCATTGCAAAAATGAAAGAAAAATAAATTCAATTGCACGAATTAGAAAAATTATTTTACCTTATAAATAATTAAATTTCTATGCGATTTAAAAATTATTATTCCTACCGCCGTGGATCATTTAATAACGAAATTCCATTTTTGTATGGGTCAAAGACCGCGAAGATGAAACGCTAGGAAAAACCGTTTGTCGTCCGCGGTCACGACTCTACCTCTTATCCGCCGCTAATTTCATCGAGGATATTTCAACGTTGTACACCACGTTGGGGTTGTGCCACGGGGTTGGCTAGCGCGTCTGGCCCGGAAAGTTATGTCGCCCTACCGGATGGCTGACGCTCGCACGTGAACTCGCACAACCCCTGGTGTGTCGTTTGCCTAGCGTTAGTACGCGTCAACGCGAGTTACGAGCGTGCAGCGTGTGCAGCACGCGTGTAACGAACGTGTGCGCCTTCGCTAAGTTGAGAATTAACGCGTACGACTTCTTTTCGGTGGATGGGTAGCAAGAAGAGGTATGGTAGGAGAAGGGCTGAGGAATTTAGAAGAAATACTACCGAGGATTACAGTAAATATGCATACATATTTACTAGTAAAAATGTAGGGGAGACGTACATACGTATTTAGAGAAATTCATAGGAATAGTTGGGAAAATAAATCGTAGCGAATATAAATGATCGAAAATAAAGGATTGTAATGTTCGTACGCTTTATATTTAGTATCATAGGAAGATATAAAGGAGAAGGTCATGCAAGGAACGTCGAAAACATAAATGAAACAAAGTTCGAAATCTAACCTCTATGGTTACACTAGTAAACAAAGGATATGTACCTGATGCTTCATGTTATTATCCTTGAATAAATATCTGGCCAGGCACAGCAACGAAGGAGTCAGACAATGTTAACAGCACTTTATAAACCACTTGGAGGAAACACCAAACATCAAACGTCGAATCACGGAAAAATTCAAGCGTACATCCACCGCAACGTGTATCCCGACCTCGTGTCACCGCCATGTTTGATACGACAGGTTGAAGACGAACGTGATTGGTCAGTTATTAGCGTTAGTAGAAAACGCTTTCGACGCGGGGAGATTCCTAGCCGTCAAAATAATTGCAATGTCTTATTCAATGCGTACCCCTTTTATTTCACTAATCTCATAGAATTTAACTAAAGATTCTATTGTTACTTTATTGTATTTATTAAAATAGACTAAAATTATATTATCTTGCTCGAGATTGTAATAATTCTATTATTATAATAATACAATAAGCACATGTCAGTAGCTAAAAATAACTAAAGCATGTTCCAAACCTTTTTTACGCAGAATTATGAAAGAATTTGAAGAAGAAAATTACGAAGGAAACGCCTTGTCTGTAAATAATACGACAAAGAATTTACGATGTAGGTTACGATGTGGTTACGATGTTTAACAAGAGACATATACCTGATAATTCACGTTGTCGTTGTTGAATAAATCTATATCCACATGTAGCAACGAAGGAATAACACTATAAAAAACTTTTCGAGAAAATACCAAACACCAGAGTCCAAATTCCGAAAAAATTCACGTGTATATCCACGACGCCGTATATTCCAGCCACGTGCAACAGCCATCTTTATATTGACAGTTTGAAGTCGAACGTGATTGGTCAAGTATTAGAATCGCTACAGGCTGTATTCGTGGCGGGAAGATCCTTAGTGCTTCAAATAGGTACAATGACCTATTCGATATGTATTCTTTTATTTCGCTCCTCCTATATACTTTCATCAAAGATTCTATCACTGTTTTACTATTCCATTTATTAAAATAGACCTAAATTAGTTAATATAGACGACAATAATACGTTAGAACGATAAACCAAAACAGCATATTAACCTGACATATAAACATAAGCGACAGAAATTAATAAAAATATATAATATACTTTCCACGGAAATAATGGAAATATAATTTAATACTAAAAACTATATTTACTATTTGTACTAGCAGGAGAATAAGAAATATTTTAATAAATATCACTCCGTGTTTATACACGTGTCCCTACTATATATGTAAATGTAAAGTGTAATTCAAACTCGTATGCGAATATTTCTTGCGAAAATGACGTAGCAAATAAAAGGAAGTACATTTATACGATCATACAAATAACTCGAACAACACACCCAACCGACATCTCCTCACCTTGCCAGTCACGAATCAAAATCCATCATTCCCCCGAGAAGAAACTCGCGCCGTCCCAAAATCCTCGAACACAATACCAATTTTCTCGCAAGAAAAGGAGCTCGGAAACAGCAATAAGCCGACGGAGGAAAAAAAGGAAAAAAATACACGGACACGAGCTGCGCGCGGTCGTCAAAGGGACGCATCATACGCGCGGTGGTCGGCGGTAACAAAGCGAATCGCGTTGAAACGAACGAACCGCGATTTCCTCGCGGCGCAAGCCGTTTCCGCTCAAGTATTCACGAGTAGCTCGCTAGACGGAGAAGGAAGAACGCGGTCGCGAAAGTCGACCGTAGGACGGAAAAAGGGTCTCCACCGGTGCGAGGTGCAGCGACTCGTAAGGGGCGGGGTGTGACAAGTGCATCGACGGCACTGGCGGGCAGCAACGAAACGCGCGGAGAGGGGGGCGACACGGGGTCCACAGGGCGCGGAGCACGGGACGAAAAGGAAGAGAGTAGGAACGGGAAAGAAGCGCGGCGGGCAACGGGTGAAACGTGTGCGGACGCGCCAATTACGAACTCGCCCGAAGACGGCCATTAAGAGACTCGGCAAACAAACGACTTTCCCTTTTTGTCGTCTCGATGCCCGATCGCCCTAACGATCATCGGTATACACCTTCGCGTGATTTCAGGCCGCAGGAGGGACGAGGATCGACCGCCACTCTATAACCATTCTTCGTCCCTCACCGAGACGGCAGCGATTGCTTTCTTTGCCGTGATTCGCCTGCCTTTGATCTCGACAGAGGAGAATCATGCGCCGACACGCAGCACACGTCCCTCTGTGTGCCTGGCCGGTTCGACCGGATTTTCCAGGGAGCCGTGTGTGCCGGGAATCAGCCGGCGTCAGCCATCGTCAACCTCTTGTTTCGAGCCTTAAACAGCGTCCACCGGGTTGTTTGATTACAAAATTATACCGATACCCCTGCTAGCCCTCAACCATCGGCTTCTTTCTCTTTCTCTTCCACCGCCGTTCATCGGCTTTTTATCCATTCACACCATCCGATCTGTTGTCTGCCTACGGATGGCTAAGTGACGGACACTCGTGATCAGGGTGCTTGATATCCGCGCGATCCGCCGGTCCTTTGCTGGTGAACAGGTCACAGGGGGTGGAAATTGCACGAGGATCCAAATATCGGGATATATCATTCGATCATTCAGTAAAAGAGATTATCGGTAATCGGCAAATGAGAAACTTCATTAATTCGGATGAAACGACGACACGCTCATTTTTGTCCATTACCGGCTACAAGTTTCACTTATCTAACAGCTCGTTAGTTTCAGTTTACCATTGGTCTTTTTACCCGGGTTAACGGAATTCTTTTTATCCGATTCGTTATTTGAAGATAATGTTTAAAGAATAACTCGAAGTGCACGAAGAGTTAGCAGAACGTCATGGAGATTCAGTTGCGAAGCTTAGAGGAATACCATCGATCAAGTGGCACAGAATGTGTTAATTCGATCACGTAAAATGTTATCGTGGTTGAAGTGGATGCAGGTTAGGAAACCATCGCTGACGACGAAGTATCTCAACAATCGACCAATCCATGTCGACCAATTTGAAGTATGAGCACATTCGAGGGATCCAGTGGAATTCGATGCTACTAGAAATTGTTTCTCAATTTGCACTTGGCGAGGACGACACAGAGTGCAAACTGCTGGATGTAGTCGTTGAATATCAATTGAATATCACTTCTATAATTCGATAACAACTGCTGTCGGTCGTTTGAAATGCATCGATTGTGCAATTTTACGGAGAATTCATTACGTTTGAAGATAATAATATAAGACTATATTACAGAAGGAACAGGCCATTTTATTTTTATTTAGTTCGGTCTAATACAAAGTCTGACATATCTTAAAACGCGTAATATTTATACAGGCACACGCTGCTCGTGATTTAGTCTCTTGCATGTGCGTCCACTATGACGATAATCTTATTTTTGGATTGATTCAGTTTGGGAATATAAATAGACGTTGGTACACGGATCTTTTTTTACGAATGGCTCTTTCTGCAAATAAAAATAAAACCATGTTCCACCGCCGAATAAATTTTATAACGATCAAAACGGGTTTCATCGATCTTTAAACATCTTCGATTTACGACTACGCGAAACTATTTCTGACACAATTATTTGTCTACTGTACGAAAATCTCCGCTATAGAGCAATCTATCCGTTCAACTAGAAACTTGTGTTTCTTTTTAACAATACTTGCAGACTTCACGCGTGTATATTTCTAGCGAAATAATTTTTATAAATCCCATATTATTCTTCCTCGTAAATATCGCCATTTCAATGATCCTATAACCAGGTAAATTACAAGTTAGGAATTTTTCTCCACCCAAATTATTTCCCCTCTCTCAACGAAAACTATATTTTTCCTATCAACGTAAATCGAACGGCCCCCGCGTAATGTTTCCTGGACATAACGCAGAAAGCTTACAGAGGACGTTTAAACAGCAATAAACATAAATCTGCATCGCTGGAACGTGCCCAATTATAATTATCCATAATGAATATAATATTTCAAAATAATTACGGACGGTTATATCTGAAAATTGTTTCATGCATCGTCAGGTCAATCTCGCTGGTGAATGCGATTTCTTTCCGTTTCCGCATGCAAAATTGATTTCACCGAGGGGACTGCGCGTCGTCGTCAGCCGCTATTAAATCCGCCGATTCGATACGATTGTTATAATATACCGTATTAAGTCTGTCGGAGGTACTAAACGCAGCTCGATATTCGACCATAATTCCAACCGCCGCAGGTGGTAGTCGCAAATCGTTAATTGTTAATTTATCAACAGAGTGATCCGCGCGCGAACATTTTGCTTTCGATAATTATGGCCCAAGATGATTACGGGTAATTAAAGACGACGACCACGGCTACGCTGCACCGAGTCGATTCGATGTGCGAGACACGAATATATCGATGATGAAATTTCCACGATAGTTCCTTTAACCTCTTCAGGGACGCATTCCTTTTTAAACTGCAATGATCTCGGAGCAGTGATTACGAAGTGGGATAAACTGCTATTAACGATGATACTCGACGAGGTTTATTATTTTTTTAACTCTTTGCACTCGAGAAGCGCCCTTCAGTCGCCATTTGATAAAATTTCGAAGCTCGATGTTAATTAATATATGAAATTTAAAATAACGTAAGAGCGTACGAGGTATCGAAATTAAATAATTCTACGTGTTAATTATTATACGATTTCTTATTCAGTGCTCCAAAAATATCATCAGCCTTATAGCAGACAATTTTTCAACTCGTACCCTTCTTTAGCCAAAAAATCATCGAGAGCAAAGGGTTAATTGTTGACGGATTCTATGGTGAATAATTCTTCAATTGATTATAATTTTCTTTTCACTTAAAATAACCATAATTATAAAGCAACTGAACGTACACGTGTGTGTCAGTATCTCTGAGGAGATTAATGATACAGGCATACAAATTTGGAACTTCCAGGTTAGCTTATAGGTGCCATTTTTACTTCTTCCTGCTTTTCTGATAATTATTTCGATATTTCTGACATTTTCGCGATTTAAATTCATATAACAGAAGTTAAATTTTCTTTCAGAATGTCCAGCACTGCGCGTAGAAAATTCTGGCTATAGCTTAATATTAGATAATAAGATGCGATTATTTGACAATACCTAATTCGAGATAAAGTACACATGGAATTTTATATCTCCGATTCGTACAAAACTAAAAGTTATAATTAAATTTTAACTCCCGTGAAATACGATAGAATATAAATGGAAATAAGGACACACATTATGAAGCTGAATTCTCTTTGAATGTGTTCCAAATTGTCTCTGTGTAATCTGTATTACTTCACCTCATGTAATGATATTAATAAAAAGTCTTTAGCCTGAAAAAGCCTTTGAAAATCAGGCCTAGAATAACTTTTTACATTTCCATAGTATAAACGCCACTGCGACGCAAAGTAATTAATTACGATAAACATGAGACAAAATATTACACGTGATTCAATAGAACAGTCCTTAATAACGCGAATCGAAAGCAGTATGGTAACCAATAGAATTCTCGAATAACTATACTTTTAATAAAAGCAGTATGGCCCCTAATTGGGACACAGAATAGCTATACCTTTAATAAAAACAGTATGGTCCCTACTAGGGTCCTATAAAAACTATACTTTTAATAAAAACAATGTAGTGACTAATAGAATCCAAGAATAACTATACTTTTAATGAGAACAATATAGCCCCTAATAGGGTTCCAGGATAACTATACTTTTAATAAAAATATAATATGATCCATAATATGATCCTAGAATAACTATGCCTTTAATAGAAACAATATAATCTTTTAATAGGGTCCTAGAATACCTATACTTTCAATGAAAACAGTATAGCTCCTAATAGGGTTCCAGAATAACTATACCTTTAATAAAAACAGTATTTCCCATAATATGATCCTAGAATAACTATGCTTTTAATAGAAACAATATAGTCCATTAATAGGGACCTAGAATATCTATATCTAAAGCATGGTCCCGAATAGAATCATAGAATAACTATACTTTTAATAATACATTCATTTCAAATATAAAGCACACAAAAGAAATATCAAAGTAATCACCGAATTTACCTAATCAAAGAAATATATAACTACACCGACTAATTTCCCAATTCCCATCCAAACAGAGAATTTGATCTCTCGAATTTCATGCTTCATACTCGTTACCAACTCCTAACAGTACTCTAACGTTTAAATAGCCTTCGCAACGCATACCGCTATGGCAACATAAAAATCCAACAGATTTCCATCCTCAGGAATCCTCACCTACACCATAAACTCTCCAATCCATCGCCTGTCCGACCGTCCAATCGTAATTCAAGACGCTTCTACGATAACCTCCATAATCGCGTCCGATATTCTCCTTAACACAGATATTAAACGATATTCCAGGCTCGCGTAACACGGGTCTATAAAATATGTTTGAACCGTGGCGTTTGCTACGCGCACGCTGTGAGAAAGTGCGATCGAACGACGCCGAGGGAAACCGGAATACCGCATACAATCGCCACGCTTGTTTTTCGTACCTGAACTCGCGCCTTTTAATAACGCAACGATAGGCGTCCGCGATAAGAAGATATTAAGGGGGCAACACGGTTGCGGGTGCCGCAGGAAAAACGTGGGACAATGCCACTGTTGGCGATTGAACGCGAACCCGAAGCGATTTTCCGCGGAAACCGGCAAACAAAGAACGCGAGTCCTGGCTACTGTACGTCGTGTAACTACGTTTTCGATTAGCATATACGAGTAATTATTTCTCCAGCCAAGGAAAATGGCAGGCTTCTTTTCCTCCGCAGAAGGAAATTTTACCGCGATTCATTGCGAATTAATTCCTTTTTCTTCCATCTAACATCTCTGCGAGCCGAGGGAAGAATTTTCCTTATGGTTACGGCAATTTTCGCGCGATATTTGAATTTTCTCCTCCGCGCCAAGATGGAGGATCTACCCTTAACTACTAACAGTCAGTTTCTCAACGCGAAGACACTGATAACAAACATATTGGAGCAGAGATACGATTGGATATTTAATCGACTAATCACAGATTAATATAGAAACAAATACGAGTTAATAAAAGGATCGACTATAGTCGAGAGTTAATTTAACTTTTACCTTTGCACTCGGGAAGTACCCTTTAGTCGCCATTTAATAAAATTTCGAGGATCGGTATTAATTAATACGTCAAATTGAAGATAATATAATGTGCGAGGTATCGAAATGAAATAATTCTACGTGTTTCATTATTTATTATTAATTTACCGCTGAAAGAAATATTGTCAGCTTTTTGCTGATGAAAATTTTCAAACTCCTACCCTTCTTTAGCGAAAAAATCGTCGAGTGCAAAGGGTTAATAGTCTATGTTATTATTCCAACTCTTTTTCAAGGAATATTCCAGTCGAGAAATTTCGAAACTTAATTAGGCTTTTAATAAAATCGTGTATTAGAGGCATGTCATTGGACGTGGAAAAGAGGCAGGTTAATTAACGATCAATTAGAAGAGAGGAAATTCGACGCAACCTAGTAGACCCTAAGATAATCCGATTCACTCGTTCGACTATGTATACACGGTTGGAAACGGTGTATTGTACAATTATTGATTGATTAAAATGGCGTAATACCGAGTAATTCGGAGCACATAAACGCGTCGGTAAACTTAATCGTGACACTTTGGGTTAATTCGGTCGTTTCCTAACGAGGCGCGTTGCTCGCTCGTCTAACCATGGGATTTCATTCCTCTTCTTCATCGCCGTCCATGTAAAATTTTCTATGCATACACTCTCATTAACGTCCTCCAACCTTTCACTTTTTCTAACCATTCGATTAATTTTTTCTTTTTTCCTCACCCGTGATCCGAAGGTTTTCAATCCCGTTCACGCATGCGACGAGTTTAATATGATCTCATAAATAACTGGAATAAGTTCAACCGACGATCGAGATTAATTTATTGTCCGGTATAACCTGATTCGATATCGATCGCTTAATATCCTTCCTTACGCTTGTTACTTATCAGCAGCTTAATAATTCGTTTATAATTTTATTATTATTTTATTATTATTTAAGAATCCGTCATTTTCTTCAGTGCAGACAAGTTTATCCAACGATTATTTACTGGGTTGGGGGGCTTCATAACTTAACCCTTTGCACTCGGCGAGCTTCTCGTTACAGGAAAATAATGCCATAAAATCGACGATATTTCTAAAACGGTAAATAAGAAATCGTATGAAATTAAGAGGTAGAATTATTTTACTTCGATATTCCAAGCATCGTTGAGTAATTGTGAATTTGATATATTTAGTAATATCCATGTTTAGAATCTGATTAAATGGCGACTGAGAGGTGCCCCTCGAGGGCAAAGGGTTAACTCTTTACGGCACAGTATCTCGGATAATAAAATAGACCCGTGTTGCACAGAACTTTTATCATGTTAACACAATCGTTTCTTCGGTTGATGAAATACTAATTAATATTATCTATTTTTAAGATTACATTTCGCCAAACGAAGACGAGTATATGATAAAACAGAAAATTCTACGTATAATAGAAAAATCGAAGGGTGCTTCCAGTGTTTCCAGTTGAAAAGACTGGCCTGAGAATTTTCCTTTCCGTAATTACCAGATACATATACCCTCTTTTAAAAAGGAATTAACGTCGACTCAAACCGAGATAAAACTGTAATTAATATATTTACTTATCTTCACGGTGTCACTAAAATTACTATTATCTACATACGATTGCTGTGTTTATGAATCCATTAATGATTGGTGGTTTTAATGCCAAAAGAGAGAAAATCGAACAACCATAATGGCAATCTTCTCAATAGACGCACGAGGTAATCGAATACTTTCGTTCCTTTCAACGCATCGAAACGTGACAAACAACCCTCGCTACCAGAATACAATGTATTCCAAACCTAACCTAATCCCCATAAAAAAAGAAATTCACCATATTAGAAAATAAAACTCGACAAGCATACTCTGGCAAATAATCCAACAGCCTTCAAGGATACCACACGTCAAACAGAAGTAAAAACTTATCAATTTATTAATTTATCAATCTATCAATCTTATCAATTTATCAATCAGTAGAAATTTCATCAATTTTATCGCGTCCGAGATATTCCGATTTACTTAAACAATCCTCCGGTATGAGCTAGTGTACTTGCTCGGCTAGATTCCCGCTCAGCGAATCACATAGTCCCACAGCGACTGCGTGCTCTGTATAGAGCTCAGTAAACTTATCCATGCAAGAAACGGCCACCGTTCTATCGCCGAAAGCTCGGAAAAGAAACGACACTCGCAAGAATCTAATTACGCGCGTATTACACAAACTCCCCGGGCCGGAGAAATAATCGCGTGTATACATTGAAAACCGGACATGGCGGTCGTATCGGGAATACGTATATTAGCCTGTGTAGTACGTAGCAGAGAGTCAGGCCGAGGTGTATCGAGGTCGACCGGTTCTCCAACAGCCGTCAGCCGTTAAGGGACATTGCGACACACGCGCGAGCCACGGCTCTCCCTCGTTCTCTCCTTCGCTCTTTTTCTCTCCGTTCCTCTCTTTTTCTCCCTCTTCGACCCGTCTTTTGCGCCGCGTGAGCCGGACAACTCGGAGAATTGCAAATAAATTGTTATTAGCTCCACGCTGTTGCCCTTTTGCCTCATCCGCGACCTCCGCGATTCGAGCATCCGACTTTTTAGCACGCTATGCCGTGTGTTTGCATAGACCGCGAATCCGTTCTCGCTGACGACCATGCTCGCAGGACTGCAGGGTCATTTCGCGCTGTCCAGATTGGATTTCGTCGATTTTTGTAGCAGGGGAAAAGGAAGTATTCTGGCCTACTCGTTTTCGGAGAACAGGCGAATTATTCTCGTTTCATGGTTAGATAGAGCGTGTACCGGTGCTTGTAATTACGAGTAGACCGTTGCGGGAGTGGTAATATCGAGGATCAGAACGCGTTGTTATTTAGAAATTTGGTTTGATCGGTAGAACGTTGGGTGGATTTGATTTACCGAATTGTTATGTAAATGTGATTCGGTTGGGTTAGTGGCTGGTCGAGTTTCCACGCTCTACTGTCAAGATTAATTTAGGTTTTGTTGAAAGGATTTAGCATTTCGGTGGATTATTTGATGCCGATAAGTTGAGCAAGTGGTAGGAAGTAAATTTGGTTGGTTAAAGGTGCTGGTTTCTTTAAGACAGGTTTGTAACTTTCGGAACAAAGTGGGTAATTTGCAATGCTGTTTCTACGTGGTAACTTTCGAGCTGCATTGGTCAACCGGGGAAAAAGACGTTCTTATTTGCTTTGATAATGGCAGACCTGGTCTAGGACCTCTGGCTTGCACTGGACAGTAGAAGATTAATGTCTAATAATTCTCAATTTCTTACTCACGCGTTTCTAGATTTTTATTCCAACGTCTCCATCCTTTATTCTAATTGTGTACATAATTAGGTTGTATTTGCTTCCTGGAACGAATTTTTAATTCCAAGTTGGGAATAGTTGAATACGTTCGCGAAGAGCCATTTATAAAACCCTGGCAAGTAGATTAATTTGCACAATTGAAATCCTAAATTACTACGTCAATCTCTCCTGTCCATCCAGCACGATTTCCTCGTCAAATATTTAAATAATATGTACAGCAGTCGGCATAGTAATCCACGTGATTAATTAAATATATAAATATCGTTACAATTAATATGCGTCTAATTAGAAGTCCCAGTGATGAACATTTCCAAGAATTATCTAATTACCTACAACTTTAACAACGAACATACATTATTATTATTCCTGTTAATTAATATCCTATAGCATGCAAAAATCTGCGTAACTACCACCATCTTAATAAATATGTACCATATACCACATACCATGTCTAACAATAAATATCCTAATTAATATTCAAACAATACAAGAGAACTGATCGTTAACCAATAGGATCCAATAAATAAATACTCCAAAAAATTAATATACACATCTTCATTAACTCCTGTAATTGATACTCAGAACAGAGATTTTAATACAAAATTAGTTACTGTATTAGGAATATCGCGATATACAAATACACCAAACATTAATATACAGGCTGTCTCATTTAAGATGACACGAGGAAAAATTCTGAGAACAGCTGTTATGAAGAAAGCAGTCTCTTTTTCAGTACTCCTAACTATACAAAAATATTAAATACTAAAAGATTTACGCCACCCAATCCTTTTTAATTCATTTATTTATCAGGTTTTTCACTGTGTCAACTTAAATAATATATCCTGTATACATCAATACCATCTCCTACAATTACTATACTTGGAAGACATTTAATCGTCCAAGATCTTGTTCCACGAAAATCCTAATAATAAAGAAATAGACCAAACATCAAAATATATGTATACTATTACCATCTCGTAATTTATACGCATCAAAGCAGTCAATTAATCCAAAAATTTGTCAATCCTCCAAGATCTTATTCCACGAAAATTTGAATAATAAAGAAATAGACTAAACGTCGATATACATGTATACCACGACCACCTCGTAATTAATATACACAACAAAAATACAATCAACTCAAAAATTTCTCAATTGTCCAAAATTTTGTTCCACGAAAATCCTAATAATAAAGAAATACACCAAACGTCATTATATATGTATACTATTACCACCTCGTAATTAATATACATAAAACCAGTTAACTACTTAAACAGCTTTTAAATCGTCCAAGATCTTGTTCCACAAAAATCCAAATAACACAGAAATACACCAAACGTCAAAATATATATACCACTACTACCTCGTAATTAATAAACATGAAAGAAATTCAATTAATCGAAAAGTGCCTCAATCGTGGAACATCTTGTTCCACGAACCAGCCGATTGAAAATATCCGAAACATCCTTCGTCGAGTCCTGCAGAAAATCCGCAGAGACTCGACGTATACATAAATCATCAGCGGACCTCGGTCCAACACTCTACCAGCGCCAAACTGTCCACCTTCCAGCTTACTCCGATTCCGCTGACTATTTTAACGCTCGCCTTCGAGACCACGTAACCCAGCCACCGGTAGTCGAGGATATATCCGTCCATTTTTCTCAAACTAACCGCGACTGCCGCTATGTTTAGCCGGCAGAGACCGGTAATTTTTACTTTCAATTTCTTTCCCCTCTTTTTTCCAGCAGCCCCCTTTCCTCCTCGCGGCCGCTTTTTCTCGAGGTATACGTGTCACGGGAAGTCGGCACACCGGTAACACGTTCACGGAATCGTAATTGGGCCTTCTCCCCTCTACCCCGATCGGATCTCGGCCGATGAAGTTATCGCAAGAAATAGTCGGGGCAATTAGCCTGCTCGATAATTACCGGTGCTCGCCCCGTCCGTTGAAAAACGACCACTGCCACGGAGGAAATTGACGGCCCGGTATACAGGTATAGATGGTACGTGTACATATATTTTTCTTGGCACTCGACGAGGCTTTTACACGCTCCATCCGACCAACCGCTCGAAAAATCCTTCCCTCCTATCCCACTTTGCCCTAACCCTTCCACTGCACGCTGTTATTTATGCCGCGCTTCCCTTCTTCCGTTTTCCGTGTCTTCCGAGTTACCTCGGCCATCAGATGATGATTTTGAATTCAAAATCGCGACTTCGTATCAAGTTTCTAGGTAGAAGAAACAAATTCTCTATTATCCGAGTACAAAGTCTGAGGATTCTATTGTTCGAACACATTTCTAAGGAAATATTTCCATTAAAATTGGTTTACAAATTTATTAAATTTGTGTAATATTACTATGATTATCGTGGTAAGCAAACTCGACGATTTGGAACATTTCGGCAAACTAATTTGCTCGTAAATGGTTGATGTACTCTGTCAGAGGAGCGAGAGTGGAACTGTTTGTTCAGAGATGTATCGTTGAGATTAAATTCGTGATTTCCTCTTGACAGTGTTTAAACTGAACGTGTATAACAGGTAGAAGCTATCGGTCAGCAATGGAATTATAGGTCTCGAATGGATGTTCGAGACCCATTGAGAGGAGAAATTTTATCGCGTTACTGGTGCTTCTTGATTTTCTCTTGAAAACCTGCAGATCCGATAAGCATAGCAAATAGAAACTATAGGTTTGCCGTGGTATTGTGTCTTATATTTGACGAGAGAATCGAGACTATCACAGAGGAAGAATTTTATCCTCTTCGTGGTGATCCTCCTGCTCTTTTTCTATTTCTTTAAACAATATTAAGTAAAAACGAGGCATAAAATTCCGAAGACGGAATATAATAAAAAAAAAGCCATTTGCAAAGTAAGAATAACGAAATAAAATTTACACGCTAAAGTTACCTATACTATAATTTCATAAATAATTTGGTTAGCATTCGAAGATAAAGTATAGTCGTCATTCTTTCCACGAATATTAATCTAATACCCGACTGAAGATATGTGTTTGTCAAGTAACTATGATATCGCCGTTAAATTACACAACGTAAATATTTAAGGGAACGAGATAGTCTCGTACTTTCCTTTTAAACTGTCAAGTGAAACGAGAACGATTTTGACAAATTACGGTGTTGAAATAACGAGTGTTCCAGTGAACGAAGAAATTGCTAAACGACATACAAAACCTTATTGCATAAGTAGCCAGGATTACATAGACCACCGACAAGAATTAACCCCAAGGATCGCATTATGTTTAATTAATATGTAGCCATAAACAAATGAACGCGGTAATATATCTTCGAATTCAATGAACTGCTTATGCATGCAACGCACGAGCGTAATAATCGATCATTAAATAATCATTTTTCTGTAATTACGATGTTTCGTGTTCAAATGCAACAAAATAATAAATCTCGCGGACTAATGACCGCAATTAATCTTTCGCGAGTTCCATTCTTCTTCTTCATCGCACCGGCACAGCTGAGAGACATAGAATCGATAAGAAAGGTATAACGATTAATAAATCGTGCAACGTGTACCGCGTTCTGATAACGATTAATAAACCACTGCACTATGTACTTGCAAACGGGCACAATACAGAGATCTACTTTTTCCAGACATTTCGATATTTATATCCTCATTGTTATTTCGTTTTACGCCTTCGATGACAACGCGATATGGCCACATGTTGCGCGAAAATTTCAGACGCGATATTGCGATCACTTAACGTATCATTTGTATCCCACCTATAGCGAATCAAAATATATTTAATATAACACGACGATAAAAATTTCTGTCACGCAATGTGACCGGTATCGAAACGAGTGAAGACCTTCGTATCCTATCGTACTCGGTTCAACGAGTTTTCTATTACATAATATCCTCGAGATTGAAAAACCTCGTATTTCAAGCGAGATTAACGTGCATGAGTAGTTAAATCGAGCTTTCAAGACAGGATGGATTCCGGGAGGCTCTGGAGATTCGTTCGGCAACCGGGAGACGGCTTCTGCGGTAGCGAAAAATGACAGGTCACGTGATTGCGAGCTTTTCGCATGTGGGCGATAAAGCACAGCTTGCGCTATGCATCCCTCGAATTTGAGCTTTCTGCGACAGCTGCATTTGGCTAAACTCGCGAAAATCTAACCGAACATTTAAACGCCTGGTACAGGAGAACCACTGGTCACGTGACCGCGAGCTTTTGTGACGATGGAGTTCAGAGGGAGCTTAACGTGGGTTCTTGGTTAAATCGTGCTTTCGCGACGGCGTGGATTTTGGGCGGCTCTGGAGATTCGTTCGGCAACCGGGAGACGGCTTCTGCGGAAGCAAACAATGACAGGTCACGTGATCGCGAGCTTTTCGCACGTGAGCGATAAAGAACAGCTTGCGCAATTCATCCCTCGAATTTGAGTTTCCTGCGACAGGTGCATTTGGCTAAAATCGCGAAAATCAAACCGAATATTTAAACGCCTGGTACAGGAGAACCACTGATCACGTGACCGAGAGCTTTTGTGACGTAGGAGTTCAGAGGGAGCTTAACGTGGGTGAGTGGTTAAATCGAGCTTTCGTGACTGGATGAATTTTGGGCGTCTCTGGAGGTTCGTTTGGCAACCGGGAGATCGCTTTTGCGGAAACAAAAAATGACAGATCACGTGATCGCGAGCTTTTCGCACGTGGGTGATAAAGCACAGCTTGCGCTATGCGTCCCTCGAATTTGAGCCTTCTGCGACAGGTGCATTTGGCTAAAATCGCGAAAAACAAACCGAACATTTAAACGCCTGCTACAGGAGAACCACCGGTCACGGGACTGAGAGCTTCTGTGACGTAGGAGTTCAGAGGGAGCTTAACGGGGGTTCGTGGTTAAATCGAGCTTTCGCGACGGCATAGATTTTGGGTGGCTCTGGAGATTCGTTCGGCAACCGGGAGACGGCTTCTGCGGAAGCAAACAATGACAGGACACGTGATCGCGAGGTTTTCGCACGTGGGCGATAAAGCACAGCTTGCGCTATGCGTCCCTCGAATTTGAGCCTTCTGCGACAGGTGCATTTGGCTAAAATCGCGAAAAACAAGCCGATCATTTAAACGCCTGGTACAGGAGAACCACTGGTCACGTGACCGCGAGCTTTCTATGCATCCCCCGAATTTCAGCTTTCTGCGACTGCTCCATTTGGCTAAAATCGCGAAAAACAAGCCGATCATTTAAACGCCTGGTACAGGAGAACCACTGGTCACGTGACCGCGAGCTTTCTATGCATCCCCCGAATTTCAGCTTTCTGCGACTGCTCCATTTGGCTAAAATCGCGAAAAACAAGCCGATCATTTAAACGCCTGGTACAGGAGAACCACTGGTCACGTGACCGCGAGCTTTCTATGCATCCCCCGAATTTCAGCTTTCTGCGACTGCTCCATTTGGCTAAAATCGCGAAAAACAAGCCGATCATTTAAACGCCTGGTACAGGAGAACCACTGGTCACGTGACCGCGAGCTTTCTATGCATCCCCCGAATTTCAGCTTTCTGCGACTGCTCCATTTGGCTAAAATCGCGAAAAACAAGCCGATCATTTAAACGCCTGGTACAGGAGAACCACTGGTCACGTGACCGCGAGCTTTCTATGCATCCCCCGAATTTCAGCTTTCTGCGACTGCTCCATTTGGCTAAAATCGCGAAAAACAAGCCGATCATTTAAACGCCTGGTACAGGAGAACCACTGGTCACGTGACCGCGAGCTTTCTATGCATCCCCCGAATTTCAGCTTTCTGCGACTGCTCCATTTGGCTAAAATCGCGAAAAACAAGCCGATCATTTAAACGCCTGGTACAGGAGAACCACTGGTCACGTGACCGCGAGCTTTCTATGCATCCCCCGAATTTCAGCTTTCTGCGACTGCTCCATTTGGCTAAAATCGCGAAAAACAAGCCGATCATTTAAACGCCTGGTACAGGAGAACCACTGGTCACGTGACCGCGAGCTTTCTATGCATCCCCCGAATTTCAGCTTTCTGCGACTGCTCCATTTGGCTAAAATCGCGAAAAACAAGCCGATCATTTAAACGCCTGGTACAGGAGAACCACTGGTCACGTGACCGCGAGCTTTCTATGCATCCCCCGAATTTCAGCTTTCTGCGACTGCTCCATTTGGCTAAAATCGCGAAAAACAAGCCGATCATTTAAACGCCTGGTACAGGAGAACCACTGGTCACGTGACCGCGAGCTTTCTATGCATCCCCCGAATTTCAGCTTTCTGCGACTGCTCCATTTGGCTAAAATCGCGAAAAACAAGCCGATCATTTAAACGCCTGGTACAGGAGAACCACTGGTCACGTGACCGCGAGCTTTCTATGCATCCCCCGAATTTCAGCTTTCTGCGACTGCTCCATTTGGCTAAAATCGCGAAAAACAAGCCGATCATTTAAACGCCTGGTACAGGAGAACCACTGGTCACGTGACCGCGAGCTTTCTATGCATCCCCCGAATTTCAGCTTTCTGCGACTGCTCCATTTGGCTAAAATCGCGAAAAACAAGCCGATCATTTAAACGCCTGGTACAGGAGAACCACTGGTCACGTGACCGCGAGCTTTCTATGCATCCCCCGAATTTCAGCTTTCTGCGACTGCTCCATTTGGCTAAAATCGCGAAAAACAAGCCGATCATTTAAACGCCTGGTACAGGAGAA
This sequence comes from Eufriesea mexicana, assembly GCF_001483705.2. NCBI lineage: Eukaryota > Metazoa > Arthropoda > Insecta > Hymenoptera > Apidae > Eufriesea > Eufriesea mexicana. Next base: position 122,022 of record NW_016918971.1, read on the forward strand.
CCACTGGTCACGTGACCGCGAGCTTTCTATGCATCCCCCGAATTTCAGCTTTCTGCGACTGCTCCATTTGGCTAAAATCGCGAAAAACAAGCCGATCATTTAAACGCCTGGTACAGGAGAACCACTGGTCACGTGACCGCGAGCTTTCTATGCATCCCCCGAATTTCAGCTTTCTGCGACTGCTCCATTTGGCTAAAATCGCGAAAAACAAGCCGATCATTTAAACGCCTGGTACAGGAGAACCACTGGTCACGTGACCGCGAGCTTTCTATGCATCCCCCGAATTTCAGCTTTCTGCGACTGCTCCATTTGGCTAAAATCGCGAAAAACAAGCCGATCATTTAAACGCCTGGTACAGGAGAACCACTGGTCACGTGACCGCGAGCTTTCTATGCATCCCCCGAATTTCAGCTTTCTGCGACTGCTCCATTTGGCTAAAATCGCGAAAAACAAGCCGATCATTTAAACGCCTGGTACAGGAGAACCACTGGTCACGTGACCGCGAGCTTTTGTGACGTAGGAGCTCAAAGGGAGCTCAACGTGAGTTCGTGGTTAAATCGAGCTTTCGCGACGGCATAGATTTTGGGTGGCTCTGGAGATTCGTTCGGCAACCGGGAGACCGCTTTTGCGGAAACAAAAAATGACAGGTCACGTGATCGCGAGCTTTTCGGACGTGGGCGATAAAGCGCAGCTTGCGCTATGCATCCCTCGAATTTCAGCTTTCTGCGACTGCGGCATTTGGCAAAAATCGCAAAAACTAACCGAACATTTAAACGCTTGGTACAGGAGAACCACTGGTCACGTGACCGCGAGCTTTTGTGACGTAGGAGTTCAGAGGGAGCTTAACGTGGGTGACTGGTTAAATCGAGCATCCGAGGCTGGATGAATTTTGGGCTGTCCTGGAGGTTCGTTTGGCAATCGGGAGAGCGCACCTGCGGAAACAAAAAATGACAGGTCACGTGATCGCGAGCACTTCGCACGTGGGCGATAAAGCACAGCTTGTGCTATGCATCAGTTGAATTTGAGCTTTTCACGACACCTGCATTTAGGTAAAATCGCGAAAAACAAACCGAATATGTAAACGCCTGTTACAGGAGAACCACTGGTCACGTGACCGCGAGCTTTTGTGACGTAGGAGCTCAGAGGGAGCTTAACGTGGGTTCGTGGTTAAATCGAGCTTTCGCGACGGCATGGATTTTGGGCGGCTCTGGAGATTCGTTCGGCAACCGGGAGACCGCTTTTGCGGAAACAAAAAATGACAGGTCACGTGATCGCGAGCTTTTCGGACGTGGGCGATAAAGCGCAGCTTGCGCTATGCATCCCTCGAATTTCAGCTTTCTGCGACTGCGGCATTTGGCAAAAATCGCAAAAACTAACCGAACATTTAAACGCTTGGTACAGGAGAACCACTGGTCACGTGACCGCGAGCTTTTGTGACGTAGGAGTTCAGAGGGAGCTTAACGTGGGTGACTGGTTAAATCGAGCATCCGAGGCTGGATGAATTTTGGGCTGTCCTGGAGGTTCGTTTGGCAATCGGGAGAGCGCACCTGCGGAAACAAAAAATGACAGGTCACGTGATCGCGAGCACTTCGCACGTGGGCGATAAAGCACAGCTTGTGCTATGCATCAGTTGAATTTGAGCTTTTCACGACACCTGCATTTAGGTAAAATCGCGAAAAACAAACCGAATATGTAAACGCCTGTTACAGGAGAACCACTGGTCACGTGACCGCGGGCTTTTGTGACGAAGGAGCTCAAAGGGAGCTTAACGTGGGTTCGTGGTTAAATCGAGCTTTCGCGACGGCATGGATTTTGAGCGGCTCTGGAGGTTCGTCTGGCAACCGGGAGAGCGCTCCTGCGGAAACAAGAAATGACAGGTCACGTGATCGCGAGCTTTTCGCACGTGGGCGATAAAGCACAGCTTGCGCTATGCATCTGTTGAATTTGAGCTTTTCACGACACCTGCATTTAGGTAAAATCGCGAAAAACAAACCGAATATGTAAACGCCTGTTACAGGAGAACCACTGGTCACGTGACCGCGAGCTTTTGTGACGTAGGAGCTCAAAGGGAGCTTAACGTGGGTTCGTGGTTAAATCGAGCTTTCGCGGCGGCATGGATTTTGGGCGGCTCTGGAGATTCGTTCGGCAACCGGGAGACCGCTTCTACGGAAGCAAAAAATGACAGGTCACGTGATCGAGAGCTTTTCGCACGTGGGCGATAAAGCACAGCTTGCGCTATGCATCCCTCGAATTTCAGCTTTCTGCGACTGCTGCATTTGGCTAAAATCGCAAAAACTAACCGAACATTTAAACGCTTGGTACAGGAGAACCACTGGTCACGTGACCGCGAGCTTTTGTGACGTAGGAGTTCAGAGGGAGCTTAACATGGGCGAGTGGTTAAATCGAGCTTTTGTGGCTGGATGAATATTGGGCGGCTCTGGAGGTTCGTCTGGCAACCGGGAGACCGCTTCTGCGGAAGCAAAAAATGACAGGTCACGTGATCGCGAGCTTTTCGCACGTGGGCGATAAAGCACAGCTTGCGCTATGCATCTGTTGAATTTGAGCTTTTCACGACACCTGGATTTAGGTAAAATCGCGAAAAACAAACCGAATATGTAAACGCCTGTTACAGGAGAACCACTGGTCACGTGACCGCGAGCTTTTGTGACGTTGGAGTTCAGAGGGAGCTTAACGTGGGTTCGTGGTTAAATCGAGCTTTCGCGACGGCATGGATTTTGGGCGGCTCTGGAGATTCGTTCGGCAACCGGGAGACCGCTTCTACGGAAGCAAAAAATGACAGGTCACGTGATCGAGAGCTTTTCGCACGTGGGCGATAAAGCACAGCTTGCGCTATGCATCCCTCGAATTTCAGCTTTCTGCGACTGCTGCATTTGGCTAAAATCGCAAAAACTAACCGAACATTTAAACGCTTGGTACAGGAGAACCACTGGTCACGTGACCGCGAGCTTTTGTGACGTAGGAGTTCAGAGGGAGCTTAACATGGACGAGTGGTTAAATCGAGCTTTTGTGGCTGGATGAATATTGGGCGGCTCTGGAGGTTCGTCTGGCAACCGGGAGACCGCTTCTGCGGAAACAAAAAATGACAGGTCACGTGATCGCGAGCTTTTCGCACGTGGGCGATAAAGCACAGCTTGCGCTATGCATCTGTTGAATTTGAGCTTTTCACGACACCTGGATTTAGGTAAAATCGCGAAAAACAAACCGAATATGTAAACGCCTGTTACAGGAGAACCACTGGTCACGTGACCGCGAGCTTTTGTGACGTTGGAGTTCAGAGGGAGCTTAACGTGGGTTCGTGGTTAAATCGAGCTTTCGCGACGGCATGGATTTTGGGCGGCTCTGGAGATTCGTCTGGCAACCGGGAGACCGCTTCTGCGGAAGCAAAAAATGACAGGTCACGTGATCGCGAGCTTTTCGCACGTGGGCGATAAAGCACAGCTTGCGCTATGCATCTGTTGAATTTGAGCTTTTCACGACACCTGGATTTAGGTAAAATCGCGAAAAACAAACCGAATATGTAAACGCCTGTTACAGGAGAACCACTGGTCACGTGACCGCGAGCTTTTGTGACGTTGGAGTTCAGAGGGAGCTTAACGTGGGTTCGTGGTTAAATCGAGCTTTCGCGACGGCATGGATTTTGGGCGGCTCTGGAGATTTGTTCGGCAACCGGGAGACCGCTTCAGCGGAAGCAAAAAATGACAGGTCACGTGATCGATAGCTTTTCGCACGTGGGCGATAAGGCACAGCTTGCGCTATGCATCCCTCGAACTTCAGCTTTCTGCGACTGCTCCATTTGTCTAAAATTGCAAAAACTAACCGAACATTTAAACGCTTCGTACAGGAGAACCACTGGTCACGTGACCGCGAGCTTTTGTGACGTAGGAGCTCAAAGGGAGCTTAACGTGAGTTCGTGGTTAAATCGAGCTTTCGCGACGGCATGGATTTTGGGTGGCTCTGGAGATTCGTTCGGCAACCGGGAGACCGCTTTTGCGGAAACAAAAAATGACAGGTCACGTGATCGCGAGCTTTTCGGACGTGGTCGATAAAGCACAGCTTGCGCTATGCATCCCTTGAATTTGAGCTTTCTGCAACAGCTGCATTTGGGTAAAATAGCGAAAAACAAGCCGAACATTTAAACGCCTAGTACAGGAGAACCACTGGTCACGTGACCGCGAGCTTTTGTGACGTAGGAGTTCAGAGGGTGCTTAACGTGGGTGAGTGGTTAAATCGAGCTTCCGAGGCTGGACGAATTTTGGGCTGTCCTGGAGGTTCGTTTGGCCTTCGGGACAGCGCTCCTGCGGAAACAAAAAATGACAGGTCACGTGATCGCGAGCTTTTCGCACGTGGGCGATAAAGCACAACTTCAGCTATGCATCTGTTGAATTTGAGCTTTTCACGACACCTGCATTTAGGTAAAATCGCGAAAAACAAACCGAATATGTAAACACCTGTTACAGGAGAACCACTGGTCACGTGCAGGCGAGCTTTTGTGACGTAGGAGCTCAAAGGGAGCTTAACGTGGGTTCGTGGTTAAATCTAGCTTTCGCGACGGCATGGATTTTGGGCGGCTCTGGAGATTTGTTCGGCAACCGGGAGACCGCTTTTGCGGAAACAAAAAATGACAGGTCACGCGATCGCGAGTTTTTCGGACGTGGGCGATAAAGCACCGCTTGCGCTATGCATCCCTCGAATTTCAGCTTTCTGCGACTGCTGCATTTGGCTAAAATCGCAAAAACTAAACGAACATTTAAACGCTTGGTACAGGAGAACCACTGGTCACGTGACCGCGAGCTTTTGTGACGTAGGAGCTCAAAGGGAGCTTAACGTGGGTTCGTGGTTAAATCGAGCAAATCCTAGGCTGGCTGAATTTTGGGCTGTCCTGGAGGTTCGTTTGGCAACCGGGAGAGCGCTCCTGCGGAAACAAAAAATGACAGGTCACGTGATCGCGAGCTCTTCGCACGTGGGAGATAAAGCACAGCTTGCGCTATGCATCAGTTGAATTTGAGCTTTTCACGACACCTGCATTTAGGTAAAATCGCGAAAAAC